>NW_027327698.1:0-269652 GCF_047675955.1 Chlorocebus sabaeus | reverse complement strand
CCGTTCTTGTGGAATTTTCAAAGTGCTATTTGGAAACCCATAGGGGGCTATGGTGAAAAAGGAAATATCTTCAGTTATAAACTGGAAAGAAGTTTTCTGAGAAACTGCTTTGTGTTCTGTTAATTCATCTGACAGTGTTACACCTTTCCCCTCAAGAAGCATTCCGCTAAGACTGTTCTTGTGGAATTTGCAAAGTGACATTTGGAAGCCCATAGAGGGCTGTGGTGAAAAAGAAATTTCCTCAGATAAGAACTGAAAAGAAGCTTTCTGAGAAACGACTTTGTGTTCTGTTAATTCATCTTATAGAATTACAGCTTTCCCCTCAAGAAGTCGTTCAGTAAGACTGTTCTTGTGGAATTTGCAAAGTGATATTTGGAAGCCCATAGAGGACCATGGTGTAAAGGAAATATCTTCAGATAAAAACTGGAAAGTAGCTTTCTGAGAAATTGCTTTGTGTTCTGTTAATTCATCTCACAGAATTACGGCTTTCCCCTCAAGAAAACTTTCGCTAAAGCTGTTTTTGTGGAATTTGGAAAAAGGTATATGGAAAACCATAGAGATCTATGGTTAAAAAGAAAATATCCTAAGATAAAAACTGAAAAGAAAATTTCTGAGAAACTGCTTTGTGTTCTCTGAATTCATCTCAAAGACTTACAGCTTTCCCCTCAAGAAACCGTTCACTAAGACTGTTCTCGTGGATTTTGCAAAGTGATATTTGGAAGCCCATAGAGTGCTATGGGGAAAAAGGAAATATCTTCAGTTAAAAAGTGGAAAGAACGTTTCTGAGAAACTGCTTTGTGTTCTGTTAATCCATCTCACAGAGGTACAGCATTCCCCTCAAGAAGTCGTTTACTAAGACTGTTCTTGTGAAATTTGCGAAGTGATATTTGGAAGTGCTTAGAGAACTATGGTGAAAAAGGAAATATCGTAAGATAAAAACCGAAAAGAAGCTTTCTGAGAAACTGCTTTGTGTTTTGTTAATTCATCTCAGAGAGTTACAGCTTTCCGAACAGAAAGCCATTCACTAAGACTGATCTTGTGTTATTTTCAAATTGATATTTGGAAGCCCATAGAGGGCTATGGTGAAAGGGGAAATATCTTCAGTTAAAAACTGGAAAGAAGCTTTCTGAGAAACGGTTTTGTGTTCTCTTAGTTCATCTCACAGAGTTACAGCTTTCCCCTCAAGAAGCCTTTCACCAAGACTGTTCTTGTGGAATTTCCAAAGTGGTCTTTGGAAGTCCATACGTCGCTATGGTGAAAAAGGATATAGCTTCAGTTAAAAAGTGAAAAGAAGCTTTCCGAGGAACTGCTTTGTGATATGTGATTTCCTGTCACTGAGAAACAGCTGTATTTCGTAGAACTGTTGGCTAGGCTTATTTCTGTGGAATCTGAGAAATGTTACTTCGGATCTCTTTGAAGACTATAGGTCCAAAGGAAATATCCGCCACTAAAAGTGTGAAAGAAGCTTTCTGAGAAACTTCTTTGAGTTCTGTGAATTGATCTCACAGAGCTACAGTTTCCCCTCAAGAGGCCTTTCGCTAAGACTGTTCTCGTGGAATTTGCAAAGTGATATTTGGAAAACAATAGAGGGCTATGGTGAAAAAGGAAATATCCTAAGATAAAAACTGAAAAGAAGCTTTTTGAGAAACTGTTTTGCGTACCGTTAATTCATCTCACAGAGTTATAGCTTTCCCCTCAAGAAGCCGTTCATTAAGACTGTTGTTGTGAAATTTGCAAAATGATATTTGGAAGCTCATAGAGGGCTATGGTGAAAATGGAAATATCTTCAGTTAAAAACTGGAGAGAAGCTTTCTGAGAAACTGCTTTGTGTTCTGTTAATTCATACACAGAGTTACACCTTTCCTATCACGAATCCTTTCGCTAAGACTGTTCTTGTGGAGTTTACAAAGTGATATTTGGAAGCCCATAGAGGGGTACGGTTAAAAAGGAAATTTCCTCACATAAAAACTGGAAAGAAGCTTTCTGAGAAACTGCTTTGTGTTTTGTTAATTCATCTCACAGTATTACAGCTCTACCCTCAAGAAGCCCTTCACTAAGACTGTTCTTCTGGAATTTCCAAAGAGATATTTGGAAGCCCATAGAGCGCTATGGTGAAAAAGGAAATATCTTCAGTTAAAAACTGGAGAGAAGCTTTCTGAGAAACTTCTTTGTGTTCTGTTAATTCATGCACAGAGTTACAGCTTTCCTATCAAGAATCCTTTCGCTAAGACTGTTCTTGTGGAGTTTACAAAGTGATATTTGGAAGCCCATAGAGGGGTACGTTTAAAAAGGAAATTTTCTCACATAAAAACTGGAAAGAAGTTTTCTGAGAAACTGCTTTGTGTTCTGTTAATTCATCTCACAGAGTTACAGCTTACCCCTCAAGAAGCATTTCGCTAAGACTGTTCTTGTGGAATTTGCAATGTGATATTTGGAAGCCCATGGAGGGATATGGTGAAAAAGGAAATATCTTCAATTAAAAACTGGAAAGAAGCTTTCTGAGAAACTGCTTTGTTTTCTGTTAATTCATCTCACAGAGTTTCAGCTTTCCCCTCCAGAAGTCTTTCGCTAAGACGGTTCTCGTGGAATTTGCAAAGTGATATTTGGAAGCCGTGAGAGGGCTATGGTGTAAAAGGAAATGTCCTCGGATCAAAAATGGAAAGAAGCTTTCCAACAAACTGTTTTGTGTTCTGTTAATTTATCTGACAGAGTTTCAGCTTTCCCCTCAAGAAGCCGTTCGCTAAGACTGTTCTTGTGGAATTTGCAAAGTGATATTTGAAAGCCCGTCGAGGGCTCTGGTGAAAAAGGAAATACCTTCAGTTAAAAACTGGAAAGAAACTTTCTGAGAAACTGCTTTGTATTCTGTTAATTCACCTCACAGAGTTTCAGCTTTCCCCTCTAGAAGCCTTTCGCTAAGACTGTTCTTGTGGAATTTGCAAAGTGATATTTGTAAGCCCATAGAAGTCGATGGTGAAAACGTAAATATCCTAAGATAAAAACTGAAAAGAACCATTCTGAGAAACTGCTTTGTGTTTTGTTAATTCATCTCACAGAGTTACAGGTTTCCCTTCAAGAAGCCTTTCGCTAAGACAGTTCTTGTGGAATATGCAAAGTGATATTTGGAAGCTCATAGTGACCTATAGTGAAAAAGGATATATCTTCAGTTAAAAACTGAAAAGAAGCTTTCTGAGAAACTGCTTTGTGATATATGACTTCCACTCACTGAGTTACAGCTGTATTTCGTAGAGCTGTTTGGCAGTCTTATTTCTGTGGAATCTGAGAACTGTTATTTCGGATCCCTTTGAAGACTGAAGGGCCAAAGGAAATATCCGTCGTTAAAGTTAGAAAGAAGCTTTCTGAGAAACTTCTTTGTGATTTGCGAATTCATTTCACAGAGTTACAGCTTTCCCCTCAAGAAGCCTTTCGCTAAGATTATTCTTGCACAATTTGAAAAATGATATTTGGAAGCCAATAGACGGCTATGGTGAAAACGAAATATCCTCCGATAAAAACTGGAAAGAAGCTTTCTGAGAAATTGCTTTGTGTTCTTTTAATTCATCTCACAGACTTACAGCTTTCCCCTCAGGAAGTCTTTCGCTAAGACTGTTCTTGTGGAATTTGAAATGTGATATTTGGTAGCCCATAGAGCGCTATGGAGAAAAGGAAATATCTTCAGATAAAAACTGTAAAGAACATTCCTGAGAAACTGCTTTGTGTTCTGTTAATTCACCTAACAGAGTTACAGCTTTCCCCTCTAGAAGCCTTTCGCTAAGACTGTTCTTGCTGTATTTTCAAAGTGATATTTTGAAGCCCATAGAGGGCTACGGTGAAAAAGGATAAAGCTTCAGTTAAAAACTGAAAGAGGCTTTCTGAGAAACGGTTTAGTATTATGTGACTTCCACTCACTGAGTTACAGCTCTATTTCCTAGAGCTGTTTGATAGCCTTATTTCTATGGAATCGGAGAACTGTTATTTTGGATCCCTTTGAAGACTATAGGGCCAAAGGAAATATCTGCCGCTATAAGTGAGAAAGAAGCTTTCTGAGAAACTTCTCTGAGATCTGTTAATTCATCTCACAGAGTTACAGCATTCCACTCAAGAAGCCTTTCGCTAGGACTGTTCTTTTTGAATTTGCAAAGTGATATTTCGAAGCCCATAGACGGCTGTGGTGAAAAGGGAAATACCTTCAGTTAAAAAATGGAAAGAAGCTTTCTAAGAAACTGCTTGGTGTTCTGTTAATTCATCTCAAAGAGTTACAGCTTTACCCTCAAAAAGACTTTTGCTAAGACTCTTCTTGTGTAATACTCATAGTGATATTTGTAAGCCCTTATAGGGCTATGGTGAAAAAGGAAATATCCCAAGATAAAAGCTGAAAAGAAGCTTTCTGAGAAACTGCTTTGTGTTCTGTTAATTCACCTCACAGAGTTACAGCTTTCCCCTTAAGAAGCCTTTCGCTAAGACTGTTCTTGTGGAATTTGCAGAGTGGTATTTGTAAGCCCATAGAGGGCTATGGTGAAAAAGGAAATATCCTAAGATAAAAACTGAAAAGAACATTTCTGAGAAACTGCTTTGTGATACGTGACTTCCACTCACTGAGTGAGAGCTATATGTCATAGAGCTGTTTGCTAACCTTATTTCTGTGGAATCTGAGAAGGGATAATTCGGTTCCCTTTGAAGACTATAGGGCCAAAGGAAATATCCGCCATAAAAGTGAGAAAGAAGCTTTCTGAGAAACAGCTTTCTGATCTGTAAATTCATCCCACAGAGTTACAGCTTTCCCCTGAGGAAGCCTTTCGCTATGACTGTTCTTGTGGAATTTGCAAAGTGACATTTCGAAGGCCATAGAGAGCTATGGTGAAAAGGAAATATCTTCGGTTTAAAACGGGAAAGAAGCTTTCTGAGACACTGCGTTGTGTTCTGTTAATTCATCCCACAAAGTTACAGCTTTCCCCTCACGAAGCCTTTCCCTAAGACTGTTCTTGTCGAATTTGGGAAGTGATATTTAGAAGCCTACAGAGGTCTACAGTGAAAAAGGAAATAACCTAAGATAAAAACTGAAAAGAAGCTTTCTGAAAAACTGCTTTGTGTTCTCTTAATTCATCTCACAGAGTTACAGCTTTCCTCTCAAGAATCCTTTCGCTAAGACTGTTCTTGTGCAATTTAGAACGTGATATTTAGAAGCCCATAGAGGGCTATGGAGAAAAAGGAAATGTCCTTAGATAAAAACTGGAAAGAAGCTTTCTGAGAAACTGCTTTGTGTTCTGTTAATTCATCTCACAGAGTTACAGCTTTCCCCTCGAGAAGCCTTTCGCTATGACTGTTCTTGTGTAATTCGCAAAGTAATATTTGGAAGCCCATATAGGGTTATGGTGAAAAAAGGAATATCTTCAGTTAGAAAGTGTATAGAAGCTTTCTGAGAAACTGCTTTGTTTTCTGTTAATTCATCTCACAGAGTTACAGCTTTCCCCTCAAGAAGTCTTTCGTTAAGACTGTTCTTGTGGAATTTGCAAAGTGAAATTTGGAAGCCCATAGAGGGCTATGGTGAAAAAGGAAATGTCCTCAGATGAAAACTAGCAAGAAGCTTCTTGAGAAACTACTTTGTGTTCCGTTAATTCATCTCACACAGTTACAGCTTTGCCCTCCAGAAACCGTTCATTAAGACCGTTCTTGTGGAATTTTCAAAGTGCTATTTGGAAACCCATAGGGGGCTATGGTGAAAAAGGAAATATCTTCAGTTATAAACTGGAAAGAAGTTTTCTGAGAAACTGCTTTGTGTTCTGTTAATTCATCTGACAGTGTTACACCTTTCCCCTCAAGAAGCATTCCGCTAAGACTGTTCTTGTGGAATTTGCAAAGTGACATTTGGAAGCCCATAGAGGGCTGTGGTGAAAAAGAAATTTCCTCAGATAAGAACTGAAAAGAAGCTTTCTGAGAAACGACTTTGTGTTCTGTTAATTCATCTTATAGAATTACAGCTTTCCCCTCAAGAAGTCGTTCAGTAAGACTGTTCTTGTGGAATTTGCAAAGTGATATTTGGAAGCCCATAGAGGACCATGGTGTAAAGGAAATATCTTCAGATAAAAACTGGAAAGTAGCTTTCTGAGAAATTGCTTTGTGTTCTGTTAATTCATCTCACAGAATTACGGCTTTCCCCTCAAGAAAACTTTCGCTAAAGCTGTTTTTGTGGAATTTGGAAAAAGGTATATGGAAAACCATAGAGATCTATGGTTAAAAAGAAAATATCCTAAGATAAAAACTGAAAAGAAAATTTCTGAGAAACTGCTTTGTGTTCTCTGAATTCATCTCAAAGACTTACAGCTTTCCCCTCAAGAAACCGTTCACTAAGACTGTTCTCGTGGATTTTGCAAAGTGATATTTGGAAGCCCATAGAGTGCTATGGGGAGAAAGGAAATATCTTCAGTTAAAAAGTGGAAAGAACGTTTCTGAGAAACTGCTTTGTGTTCTGTTAATCCATCTCACAGAGGTACAGCATTCCCCTCAAGAAGTCGTTTACTAAGACTGTTCTTGTGAAATTTGCGAAGTGATATTTGGAAGTGCTTAGAGAACTATGGTGAAAAAGGAAATATCGTAAGATAAAAACCGAAAAGAAGCTTTCTGAGAAACTGCTTTGTGTTTTGTTAATTCATCTCAGAGAGTTACAGCTTTCCGAACAGAAAGCCATTCACTAAGACTGATCTTGTGTTATTTTCAAATTGATATTTGGAAGCCCATAGAGGGCTATGGTGAAAGGGGAAATATCTTCAGTTAAAAACTGGAAAGAAGCTTTCTGAGAAACGGTTTTGTGTTCTCTTAGTTCATCTCACAGAGTTACAGCTTTCCCCTCAAGAAGCCTTTCACCAAGACTGTTCTTGTGGAATTTCCAAAGTGGTCTTTGGAAGTCCATACGTCGCTATGGTGAAAAAGGATATAGCTTCAGTTAAAAAGTGAAAAGAAGCTTTCCGAGGAACTGCTTTGTGATATGTGATTTCCTGTCACTGAGAAACAGCTGTATTTCGTAGAACTGTTGGCTAGGCTTATTTCTGTGGAATCTGAGAAATGTTACTTCGGATCTCTTTGAAGACTATAGGTCCAAAGGAAATATCCGCCACTAAAAGTGTGAAAGAAGCTTTCTGAGAAACTTCTTTGAGTTCTGTGAATTGATCTCACAGAGCTACAGTTTCCCCTCAAGAGGCCTTTCGCTAAGACTGTTCTCGTGGAATTTGCAAAGTGATATTTGGAAAACAATAGAGGGCTATGGTGAAAAAGGAAATATCCTAAGATAAAAACTGAAAAGAAGCTTTTTGAGAAACTGTTTTGCGTACCGTTAATTCATCTCACAGAGTTATAGCTTTCCCCTCAAGAAGCCGTTCATTAAGACTGTTGTTGTGAAATTTGCAAAATGATATTTGGAAGCTCATAGAGGGCTATGGTGAAAATGGAAATATCTTCAGTTAAAAACTGGAGAGAAGCTTTCTGAGAAACTGCTTTGTGTTCTGTTAATTCATACACAGAGTTACACCTTTCCTATCACGAATCCTTTCGCTAAGACTGTTCTTGTGGAGTTTACAAAGTGATATTTGGAAGCCCATAGAGGGGTACGGTTAAAAAGGAAATTTCCTCACATAAAAACTGGAAAGAAGCTTTCTGAGAAACTGCTTTGTGTTTTGTTAATTCATCTCACAGTATTACAGCTCTACCCTCAAGAAGCCCTTCACTAAGACTGTTCTTCTGGAATTTCCAAAGAGATATTTGGAAGCCCATAGAGCGCTATGGTGAAAAAGGAAATATCTTCAGTTAAAAACTGGAGAGAAGCTTTCTGAGAAACTTCTTTGTGTTCTGTTAATTCATGCACAGAGTTACAGCTTTCCTATCAAGAATCCTTTCGCTAAGACTGTTCTTGTGGAGTTTACAAAGTGATATTTGGAAGCCCATAGAGGGGTACGTTTAAAAAGGAAATTTCCTCACATAAAAACTGGAAAGAAGTTTTCTGAGAAACTGCTTTGTGTTCTGTTAATTCATCTCACAGAGTTACAGCTTACCCCTCAAGAAGCATTTCGCTAAGACTGTTCTTGTGGAATTTGCAATGTGATATTTGGAAGCCCATGGAGGGATATGGTGAAAAAGGAAATATCTTCAATTAAAAACTGGAAAGAAGCTTTCTGAGAAACTGCTTTGTTTTCTGTTAATTCATCTCACAGAGTTTCAGCTTTCCCCTCCAGAAGTCTTTCGCTAAGACGGTTCTCGTGGAATTTGCAAAGTGATATTTGGAAGCCGTGAGAGGGCTATGGTGTAAAAGGAAATGTCCTCGGATCAAAAATGGAAAGAAGCTTTCCAACAAACTGTTTTGTGTTCTGTTAATTTATCTGACAGAGTTTCAGCTTTCCCCTCAAGAAGCCGTTCGCTAAGACTGTTCTTGTGGAATTTGCAAAGTGATATTTGAAAGCCCGTCGAGGGCTCTGGTGAAAAAGGAAATACCTTCAGTTAAAAACTGGAAAGAAACTTTCTGAGAAACTGCTTTGTATTCTGTTAATTCACCTCACAGAGTTTCAGCTTTCCCCTCTAGAAGCCTTTCGCTAAGACTGTTCTTGTGGAATTTGCAAAGTGATATTTGTAAGCCCATAGAAGTCGATGGTGAAAACGTAAATATCCTAAGATAAAAACTGAAAAGAACCATTCTGAGAAACTGCTTTGTGTTTTGTTAATTCATCTCACAGAGTTACAGGTTTCCCTTCAAGAAGCCTTTCGCTAAGACAGTTCTTGTGGAATATGCAAAGTGATATTTGGAAGCTCATAGTGACCTATAGTGAAAAAGGATATATCTTCAGTTAAAAACTGAAAAGAAGCTTTCTGAGAAACTGCTTTGTGATATATGACTTCCACTCACTGAGTTACAGCTGTATTTCGTAGAGCTGTTTGGCAGTCTTATTTCTGTGGAATCTGAGAACTGTTATTTCGGATCCCTTTGAAGACTGAAGGGCCAAAGGAAATATCCGTCGTTAAAGTTAGAAAGAAGCTTTCTGAGAAACTTCTTTGTGATTTGCGAATTCATTTCACAGAGTTACAGCTTTCCCCTCAAGAAGCCTTTCGCTAAGATTATTCTTGCACAATTTGAAAAATGATATTTGGAAGCCAATAGACGGCTATGGTGAAAACGAAATATCCTCCGATAAAAACTGGAAAGAAGCTTTCTGAGAAATTGCTTTGTGTTCTTTTAATTCATCTCACAGACTTACAGCTTTCCCCTCAGGAAGTCTTTCGCTAAGACTGTTCTTGTGGAATTTGAAATGTGATATTTGGTAGCCCATAGAGCGCTATGGAGAAAAGGAAATATCTTCAGATAAAAACTGTAAAGAACATTCCTGAGAAACTGCTTTGTGTTCTGTTAATTCACCTAACAGAGTTACAGCTTTCCCCTCTAGAAGCCTTTCGCTAAGACTGTTCTTGCTGTATTTTCAAAGTGATATTTTGAAGCCCATAGAGGGCTACGGTGAAAAAGGATAAAGCTTCAGTTAAAAACTGAAAGAGGCTTTCTGAGAAACGGTTTAGTATTATGTGACTTCCACTCACTGAGTTACAGCTCTATTTCCTAGAGCTGTTTGATAGCCTTATTTCTATGGAATCGGAGAACTGTTATTTTGGATCCCTTTGAAGACTATAGGGCCAAAGGAAATATCTGCCGCTAAAAGTGAGAAAGAAGCTTTCTGAGAAACTTCTCTGAGATCTGTTAATTCATCTCACAGAGTTACAGCATTCCACTCAAGAAGCCTTTCGCTAGGACTGTTCTTTTTGAATTTGCAAAGTGATATTTCGAAGCCCATAGACGGCTGTGGTGAAAAGGGAAATACCTTCAGTTAAAAAATGGAAAGAAGCTTTCTAAGAAACTGCTTGGTGTTCTGTTAATTCATCTCAAAGAGTTACAGCTTTACCCTCAAAAAGACTTTTGCTAAGACTCTTCTTGTGTAATACTCATAGTGATATTTGTAAGCCCTTATAGGGCTATGGTGAAAAAGGAAATATCCCAAGATAAAAGCTGAAAAGAAGCTTTCTGAGAAACTGCTTTGTGTTCTGTTAATTCACCTCACAGAGTTACAGCTTTCCCCTTAAGAAGCCTTTCGCTAAGACTGTTCTTGTGGAATTTGCAGAGTGGTATTTGTAAGCCCATAGAGGGCTATGGTGAAAAAGGAAATATCCTAAGATAAAAACTGAAAAGAACATTTCTGAGAAACTGCTTTGTGATACGTGACTTCCACTCACTGAGTGAGAGCTATATGTCATAGAGCTGTTTGCTAACCTTATTTCTGTGGAATCTGAGAAGGGATAATTCGGTTCCCTTTGAAGACTATAGGGCCAAAGGAAATATCCGCCATAAAAGTGAGAAAGAAGCTTTCTGAGAAACAGCTTTCTGATCTGTAAATTCATCCCACAGAGTTACAGCTTTCCCCTGAGGAAGCCTTTCGCTATGACTGTTCTTGTGGAATTTGCAAAGTGACATTTCGAAGGCCATAGAGAGCTATGGTGAAAAGGAAATATCTTCGGTTTAAAACGGGAAAGAAGCTTTCTGAGACACTGCGTTGTGTTCTGTTAATTCATCCCACAAAGTTACAGCTTTCCCCTCACGAAGCCTTTCCCTAAGACTGTTCTTGTCGAATTTGGGAAGTGATATTTAGAAGCCTACAGAGGTCTACAGTGAAAAAGGAAATAACCTAAGATAAAAACTGAAAAGAAGCTTTCTGAAAAACTGCTTTGTGTTCTCTTAATTCATCTCACAGAGTTACAGCTTTCCTCTCAAGAATCCTTTCGCTAAGACTGTTCTTGTGCAATTTAGAACGTGATATTTAGAAGCCCATAGAGGGCTATGGAGAAAAAGGAAATGTCCTTAGATAAAAACTGGAAAGAAGCTTTCTGAGAAACTGCTTTGTGTTCTGTTAATTCATCTCACAGAGTTACAGCTTTCCCCTCGAGAAGCCTTTCGCTATGACTGTTCTTGTGTAATTCGCAAAGTAATATTTGGAAGCCCATATAGGGTTATGGTGAAAAAAGGAATATCTTCAGTTAGAAAGTGTATAGAAGCTTTCTGAGAAACTGCTTTGTTTTCTGTTAATTCATCTCACAGAGTTACAGCTTTCCCCTCAAGAAGTCTTTCGTTAAGACTGTTCTTGTGGAATTTGCAAAGTGAAATTTGGAAGCCCATAGAGGGCTATGGTGAAAAAGGAAATGTCCTCAGATGAAAACTAGAAAGAAGCTTCTTGAGAAACTACTTTGTGTTCCGTTAATTCATCTCACACAGTTACAGCTTTGCCCTCCAGAAACCGTTCATTAAGACCGTTCTTGTGGAATTTTCAAAGTGCTATTTGGAAACCCATAGGGGGCTATGGTGAAAAAGGAAATATCTTCAGTTATAAACTGGAAAGAAGTTTTCTGAGAAACTGCTTTGTGTTCTGTTAATTCATCTGACAGTGTTACACCTTTCCCCTCAAGAAGCATTCCGCTAAGACTGTTCTTGTGGAATTTGCAAAGTGACATTTGGAAGCCCATAGAGGGCTGTGGTGAAAAAGAAATTTCCTCAGATAAGAACTGAAAAGAAGCTTTCTGAGAAACGACTTTGTGTTCTGTTAATTCATCTTATAGAATTACAGCTTTCCCCTCAAGAAGTCGTTCAGTAAGACTGTTCTTGTGGAATTTGCAAAGTGATATTTGGAAGCCCATAGAGGACCATGGTGTAAAGGAAATATCTTCAGATAAAAACTGGAAAGTAGCTTTCTGAGAAATTGCTTTGTGTTCTGTTAATTCATCTCACAGAATTACGGCTTTCCCCTCAAGAAAACTTTCGCTAAAGCTGTTTTTGTGGAATTTGGAAAAAGGTATATGGAAAACCATAGAGATCTATGGTTAAAAAGAAAATATCCTAAGATAAAAACTGAAAAGAAAATTTCTGAGAAACTGCTTTGTGTTCTCTGAATTCATCTCAAAGACTTACAGCTTTCCCCTCAAGAAACCGTTCACTAAGACTGTTCTCGTGGATTTTGCAAAGTGATATTTGGAAGCCCATAGAGTGCTATGGGGAAAAAGGAAATATCTTCAGTTAAAAAGTGGAAAGAACGTTTCTGAGAAACTGCTTTGTGTTCTGTTAATCCATCTCACAGAGGTACAGCATTCCCCTCAAGAAGTCGTTTACTAAGACTGTTCTTGTGAAATTTGCGAAGTGATATTTGGAAGTGCTTAGAGAACTATGGTGAAAAAGGAAATATCGTAAGATAAAAACCGAAAAGAAGCTTTCTGAGAAACTGCTTTGTGTTTTGTTAATTCATCTCAGAGAGTTACAGCTTTCCGAACAGAAAGCCATTCACTAAGACTGATCTTGTGTTATTTTCAAATTGATATTTGGAAGCCCATAGAGGGCTATGGTGAAAGGGGAAATATCTTCAGTTAAAAACTGGAAAGAAGCTTTCTGAGAAACGGTTTTGTGTTCTCTTAGTTCATCTCACAGAGTTACAGCTTTCCCCTCAAGAAGCCTTTCACCAAGACTGTTCTTGTGGAATTTCCAAAGTGGTCTTTGGAAGTCCATACGTCGCTATGGTGAAAAAGGATATAGCTTCAGTTAAAAAGTGAAAAGAAGCTTTCCGAGGAACTGCTTTGTGATATGTGATTTCCTGTCACTGAGAAACAGCTGTATTTCGTAGAACTGTTGGCTAGGCTTATTTCTGTGGAATCTGAGAAATGTTACTTCGGATCTCTTTGAAGACTATAGGTCCAAAGGAAATATCCGCCACTAAAAGTGTGAAAGAAGCTTTCTGAGAAACTTCTTTGAGTTCTGTGAATTGATCTCACAGAGCTACAGTTTCCCCTCAAGAGGCCTTTCGCTAAGACTGTTCTCGTGGAATTTGCAAAGTGATATTTGGAAAACAATAGAGGGCTATGGTGAAAAAGGAAATATCCTAAGATAAAAACTGAAAAGAAGCTTTTTGAGAAACTGTTTTGCGTACCGTTAATTCATCTCACAGAGTTATAGCTTTCCCCTCAAGAAGCCGTTCATTAAGACTGTTGTTGTGAAATTTGCAAAATGATATTTGGAAGCTCATAGAGGGCTATGGTGAAAATGGAAATATCTTCAGTTAAAAACTGGAGAGAAGCTTTCTGAGAAACTGCTTTGTGTTCTGTTAATTCATACACAGAGTTACACCTTTCCTATCACGAATCCTTTCGCTAAGACTGTTCTTGTGGAGTTTACAAAGTGATATTTGGAAGCCCATAGAGGGGTACGGTTAAAAAGGAAATTTCCTCACATAAAAACTGGAAAGAAGCTTTCTGAGAAACTGCTTTGTGTTTTGTTAATTCATCTCACAGTATTACAGCTCTACCCTCAAGAAGCCCTTCACTAAGACTGTTCTTCTGGAATTTCCAAAGAGATATTTGGAAGCCCATAGAGCGCTATGGTGAAAAAGGAAATATCTTCAGTTAAAAACTGGAGAGAAGCTTTCTGAGAAACTTCTTTGTGTTCTGTTAATTCATGCACAGAGTTACAGCTTTCCTATCAAGAATCCTTTCGCTAAGACTGTTCTTGTGGAGTTTACAAAGTGATATTTGGAAGCCCATAGAGGGGTACGTTTAAAAAGGAAATTTTCTCACATAAAAACTGGAAAGAAGTTTTCTGAGAAACTGCTTTGTGTTCTGTTAATTCATCTCACAGAGTTACAGCTTACCCCTCAAGAAGCATTTCGCTAAGACTGTTCTTGTGGAATTTGCAATGTGATATTTGGAAGCCCATGGAGGGATATGGTGAAAAAGGAAATATCTTCAATTAAAAACTGGAAAGAAGCTTTCTGAGAAACTGCTTTGTTTTCTGTTAATTCATCTCACAGAGTTTCAGCTTTCCCCTCCAGAAGTCTTTCGCTAAGACGGTTCTCGTGGAATTTGCAAAGTGATATTTGGAAGCCGTGAGAGGGCTATGGTGTAAAAGGAAATGTCCTCGGATCAAAAATGGAAAGAAGCTTTCCAACAAACTGTTTTGTGTTCTGTTAATTTATCTGACAGAGTTTCAGCTTTCCCCTCAAGAAGCCGTTCGCTAAGACTGTTCTTGTGGAATTTGCAAAGTGATATTTGAAAGCCCGTCGAGGGCTCTGGTGAAAAAGGAAATACCTTCAGTTAAAAACTGGAAAGAAACTTTCTGAGAAACTGCTTTGTATTCTGTTAATTCACCTCACAGAGTTTCAGCTTTCCCCTCTAGAAGCCTTTCGCTAAGACTGTTCTTGTGGAATTTGCAAAGTGATATTTGTAAGCCCATAGAAGTCGATGGTGAAAACGTAAATATCCTAAGATAAAAACTGAAAAGAACCATTCTGAGAAACTGCTTTGTGTTTTGTTAATTCATCTCACAGAGTTACAGGTTTCCCTTCAAGAAGCCTTTCGCTAAGACAGTTCTTGTGGAATATGCAAAGTGATATTTGGAAGCTCATAGTGACCTATAGTGAAAAAGGATATATCTTCAGTTAAAAACTGAAAAGAAGCTTTCTGAGAAACTGCTTTGTGATATATGACTTCCACTCACTGAGTTACAGCTGTATTTCGTAGAGCTGTTTGGCAGTCTTATTTCTGTGGAATCTGAGAACTGTTATTTCGGATCCCTTTGAAGACTGAAGGGCCAAAGGAAATATCCGTCGTTAAAGTTAGAAAGAAGCTTTCTGAGAAACTTCTTTGTGATTTGCGAATTCATTTCACAGAGTTACAGCTTTCCCCTCAAGAAGCCTTTCGCTAAGATTATTCTTGCACAATTTGAAAAATGATATTTGGAAGCCAATAGACGGCTATGGTGAAAACGAAATATCCTCCGATAAAAACTGGAAAGAAGCTTTCTGAGAAATTGCTTTGTGTTCTTTTAATTCATCTCACAGACTTACAGCTTTCCCCTCAGGAAGTCTTTCGCTAAGACTGTTCTTGTGGAATTTGAAATGTGATATTTGGTAGCCCATAGAGCGCTATGGAGAAAAGGAAATATCTTCAGATAAAAACTGTAAAGAACATTCCTGAGAAACTGCTTTGTGTTCTGTTAATTCACCTAACAGAGTTACAGCTTTCCCCTCTAGAAGCCTTTCGCTAAGACTGTTCTTGCTGTATTTTCAAAGTGATATTTTGAAGCCCATAGAGGGCTACGGTGAAAAAGGATAAAGCTTCAGTTAAAAACTGAAAGAGGCTTTCTGAGAAACGGTTTAGTATTATGTGACTTCCACTCACTGAGTTACAGCTCTATTTCCTAGAGCTGTTTGATAGCCTTATTTCTATGGAATCGGAGAACTGTTATTTTGGATCCCTTTGAAGACTATAGGGCCAAAGGAAATATCTGCCGCTATAAGTGAGAAAGAAGCTTTCTGAGAAACTTCTCTGAGATCTGTTAATTCATCTCACAGAGTTACAGCATTCCACTCAAGAAGCCTTTCGCTAGGACTGTTCTTTTTGAATTTGCAAAGTGATATTTCGAAGCCCATAGACGGCTGTGGTGAAAAGGGAAATACCTTCAGTTAAAAAATGGAAAGAAGCTTTCTAAGAAACTGCTTGGTGTTCTGTTAATTCATCTCAAAGAGTTACAGCTTTACCCTCAAAAAGACTTTTGCTAAGACTCTTCTTGTGTAATACTCATAGTGATATTTGTAAGCCCTTATAGGGCTATGGTGAAAAAGGAAATATCCCAAGATAAAAGCTGAAAAGAAGCTTTCTGAGAAACTGCTTTGTGTTCTGTTAATTCACCTCACAGAGTTACAGCTTTCCCCTTAAGAAGCCTTTCGCTAAGACTGTTCTTGTGGAATTTGCAGAGTGGTATTTGTAAGCCCATAGAGGGCTATGGTGAAAAAGGAAATATCCTAAGATAAAAACTGAAAAGAACATTTCTGAGAAACTGCTTTGTGATACGTGACTTCCACTCACTGAGTGAGAGCTATATGTCATAGAGCTGTTTGCTAACCTTATTTCTGTGGAATCTGAGAAGGGATAATTCGGTTCCCTTTGAAGACTATAGGGCCAAAGGAAATATCCGCCATAAAAGTGAGAAAGAAGCTTTCTGAGAAACAGCTTTCTGATCTGTAAATTCATCCCACAGAGTTACAGCTTTCCCCTGAGGAAGCCTTTCGCTATGACTGTTCTTGTGGAATTTGCAAAGTGACATTTCGAAGGCCATAGAGAGCTATGGTGAAAAGGAAATATCTTCGGTTTAAAACGGGAAAGAAGCTTTCTGAGACACTGCGTTGTGTTCTGTTAATTCATCCCACAAAGTTACAGCTTTCCCCTCACGAAGCCTTTCCCTAAGACTGTTCTTGTCGAATTTGGGAAGTGATATTTAGAAGCCTACAGAGGTCTACAGTGAAAAAGGAAATAACCTAAGATAAAAACTGAAAAGAAGCTTTCTGAAAAACTGCTTTGTGTTCTCTTAATTCATCTCACAGAGTTACAGCTTTCCTCTCAAGAATCCTTTCGCTAAGACTGTTCTTGTGCAATTTAGAACGTGATATTTAGAAGCCCATAGAGGGCTATGGAGAAAAAGGAAATGTCCTTAGATAAAAACTGGAAAGAAGCTTTCTGAGAAACTGCTTTGTGTTCTGTTAATTCATCTCACAGAGTTACAGCTTTCCCCTCGAGAAGCCTTTCGCTATGACTGTTCTTGTGTAATTCGCAAAGTAATATTTGGAAGCCCATATAGGGTTATGGTGAAAAAAGGAATATCTTCAGTTAGAAACTGTATAGAAGCTTTCTGAGAAACTGCTTTGTTTTCTGTTAATTCATCTCACAGAGTTACAGCTTTCCCCTCAAGAAGTCTTTCGTTAAGACTGTTCTTGTGGAATTTGCAAAGTGAAATTTGGAAGCCCATAGAGGGCTATGGTGAAAAAGGAAATGTCCTCAGATGAAAACTAGCAAGAAGCTTCTTGAGAAACTACTTTGTGTTCCGTTAATTCATCTCACACAGTTACAGCTTTGCCCTCCAGAAACCGTTCATTAAGACCGTTCTTGTGGAATTTTCAAAGTGCTATTTGGAAACCCATAGGGGGCTATGGTGAAAAAGGAAATATCTTCAGTTATAAACTGGAAAGAAGTTTTCTGAGAAACTGCTTTGTGTTCTGTTAATTCATCTGACAGTGTTACACCTTTCCCCTCAAGAAGCATTCCGCTAAGACTGTTCTTGTGGAATTTGCAAAGTGACATTTGGAAGCCCATAGAGGGCTGTGGTGAAAAAGAAATTTCCTCAGATAAGAACTGAAAAGAAGCTTTCTGAGAAACGACTTTGTGTTCTGTTAATTCATCTTATAGAATTACAGCTTTCCCCTCAAGAAGTCGTTCAGTAAGACTGTTCTTGTGGAATTTGCAAAGTGATATTTGGAAGCCCATAGAGGACCATGGTGTAAAGGAAATATCTTCAGATAAAAACTGGAAAGTAGCTTTCTGAGAAATTGCTTTGTGTTCTGTTAATTCATCTCACAGAATTACGGCTTTCCCCTCAAGAAAACTTTCGCTAAAGCTGTTTTTGTGGAATTTGGAAAAAGGTATATGGAAAACCATAGAGATCTATGGTTAAAAAGAAAATATCCTAAGATAAAAACTGAAAAGAAAATTTCTGAGAAACTGCTTTGTGTTCTCTGAATTCATCTCAAAGACTTACAGCTTTCCCCTCAAGAAACCGTTCACTAAGACTGTTCTCGTGGATTTTGCAAAGTGATATTTGGAAGCCCATAGAGTGCTATGGGGAGAAAGGAAATATCTTCAGTTAAAAAGTGGAAAGAACGTTTCTGAGAAACTGCTTTGTGTTCTGTTAATCCATCTCACAGAGGTACAGCATTCCCCTCAAGAAGTCGTTTACTAAGACTGTTCTTGTGAAATTTGCGAAGTGATATTTGGAAGTGCTTAGAGAACTATGGTGAAAAAGGAAATATCGTAAGATAAAAACCGAAAAGAAGCTTTCTGAGAAACTGCTTTGTGTTTTGTTAATTCATCTCAGAGAGTTACAGCTTTCCGAACAGAAAGCCATTCACTAAGACTGATCTTGTGTTATTTTCAAATTGATATTTGGAAGCCCATAGAGGGCTATGGTGAAAGGGGAAATATCTTCAGTTAAAAACTGGAAAGAAGCTTTCTGAGAAACGGTTTTGTGTTCTCTTAGTTCATCTCACAGAGTTACAGCTTTCCCCTCAAGAAGCCTTTCACCAAGACTGTTCTTGTGGAATTTCCAAAGTGGTCTTTGGAAGTCCATACGTCGCTATGGTGAAAAAGGATATAGCTTCAGTTAAAAAGTGAAAAGAAGCTTTCCGAGGAACTGCTTTGTGATATGTGATTTCCTGTCACTGAGAAACAGCTGTATTTCGTAGAACTGTTGGCTAGGCTTATTTCTGTGGAATCTGAGAAATGTTACTTCGGATCTCTTTGAAGACTATAGGTCCAAAGGAAATATCCGCCACTAAAAGTGTGAAAGAAGCTTTCTGAGAAACTTCTTTGAGTTCTGTGAATTGATCTCACAGAGCTACAGTTTCCCCTCAAGAGGCCTTTCGCTAAGACTGTTCTCGTGGAATTTGCAAAGTGATATTTGGAAAACAATAGAGGGCTATGGTGAAAAAGGAAATATCCTAAGATAAAAACTGAAAAGAAGCTTTTTGAGAAACTGTTTTGCGTACCGTTAATTCATCTCACAGAGTTATAGCTTTCCCCTCAAGAAGCCGTTCATTAAGACTGTTGTTGTGAAATTTGCAAAATGATATTTGGAAGCTCATAGAGGGCTATGGTGAAAATGGAAATATCTTCAGTTAAAAACTGGAGAGAAGCTTTCTGAGAAACTGCTTTGTGTTCTGTTAATTCATACACAGAGTTACACCTTTCCTATCACGAATCCTTTCGCTAAGACTGTTCTTGTGGAGTTTACAAAGTGATATTTGGAAGCCCATAGAGGGGTACGGTTAAAAAGGAAATTTCCTCACATAAAAACTGGAAAGAAGCTTTCTGAGAAACTGCTTTGTGTTTTGTTAATTCATCTCACAGTATTACAGCTCTACCCTCAAGAAGCCCTTCACTAAGACTGTTCTTCTGGAATTTCCAAAGAGATATTTGGAAGCCCATAGAGCGCTATGGTGAAAAAGGAAATATCTTCAGTTAAAAACTGGAGAGAAGCTTTCTGAGAAACTTCTTTGTGTTCTGTTAATTCATGCACAGAGTTACAGCTTTCCTATCAAGAATCCTTTCGCTAAGACTGTTCTTGTGGAGTTTACAAAGTGATATTTGGAAGCCCATAGAGGGGTACGTTTAAAAAGGAAATTTTCTCACATAAAAACTGGAAAGAAGTTTTCTGAGAAACTGCTTTGTGTTCTGTTAATTCATCTCACAGAGTTACAGCTTACCCCTCAAGAAGCATTTCGCTAAGACTGTTCTTGTGGAATTTGCAATGTGATATTTGGAAGCCCATGGAGGGATATGGTGAAAAAGGAAATATCTTCAATTAAAAACTGGAAAGAAGCTTTCTGAGAAACTGCTTTGTTTTCTGTTAATTCATCTCACAGAGTTTCAGCTTTCCCCTCCAGAAGTCTTTCGCTAAGACGGTTCTCGTGGAATTTGCAAAGTGATATTTGGAAGCCGTGAGAGGGCTATGGTGTAAAAGGAAATGTCCTCGGATCAAAAATGGAAAGAAGCTTTCCAACAAACTGTTTTGTGTTCTGTTAATTTATCTGACAGAGTTTCAGCTTTCCCCTCAAGAAGCCGTTCGCTAAGACTGTTCTTGTGGAATTTGCAAAGTGATATTTGAAAGCCCGTCGAGGGCTCTGGTGAAAAAGGAAATACCTTCAGTTAAAAACTGGAAAGAAACTTTCTGAGAAACTGCTTTGTATTCTGTTAATTCACCTCACAGAGTTTCAGCTTTCCCCTCTAGAAGCCTTTCGCTAAGACTGTTCTTGTGGAATTTGCAAAGTGATATTTGTAAGCCCATAGAAGTCGATGGTGAAAACGTAAATATCCTAAGATAAAAACTGAAAAGAACCATTCTGAGAAACTGCTTTGTGTTTTGTTAATTCATCTCACAGAGTTACAGGTTTCCCTTCAAGAAGCCTTTCGCTAAGACAGTTCTTGTGGAATATGCAAAGTGATATTTGGAAGCTCATAGTGACCTATAGTGAAAAAGGATATATCTTCAGTTAAAAACTGAAAAGAAGCTTTCTGAGAAACTGCTTTGTGATATATGACTTCCACTCACTGAGTTACAGCTGTATTTCGTAGAGCTGTTTGGCAGTCTTATTTCTGTGGAATCTGAGAACTGTTATTTCGGATCCCTTTGAAGACTGAAGGGCCAAAGGAAATATCCGTCGTTAAAGTTAGAAAGAAGCTTTCTGAGAAACTTCTTTGTGATTTGCGAATTCATTTCACAGAGTTACAGCTTTCCCCTCAAGAAGCCTTTCGCTAAGATTATTCTTGCACAATTTGAAAAATGATATTTGGAAGCCAATAGACGGCTATGGTGAAAACGAAATATCCTCCGATAAAAACTGGAAAGAAGCTTTCTGAGAAATTGCTTTGTGTTCTTTTAATTCATCTCACAGACTTACAGCTTTCCCCTCAGGAAGTCTTTCGCTAAGACTGTTCTTGTGGAATTTGAAATGTGATATTTGGTAGCCCATAGAGCGCTATGGAGAAAAGGAAATATCTTCAGATAAAAACTGTAAAGAACATTCCTGAGAAACTGCTTTGTGTTCTGTTAATTCACCTAACAGAGTTACAGCTTTCCCCTCTAGAAGCCTTTCGCTAAGACTGTTCTTGCTGTATTTTCAAAGTGATATTTTGAAGCCCATAGAGGGCTACGGTGAAAAAGGATAAAGCTTCAGTTAAAAACTGAAAGAGGCTTTCTGAGAAACGGTTTAGTATTATGTGACTTCCACTCACTGAGTTACAGCTCTATTTCCTAGAGCTGTTTGATAGCCTTATTTCTATGGAATCGGAGAACTGTTATTTTGGATCCCTTTGAAGACTATAGGGCCAAAGGAAATATCTGCCGCTATAAGTGAGAAAGAAGCTTTCTGAGAAACTTCTCTGAGATCTGTTAATTCATCTCACAGAGTTACAGCATTCCACTCAAGAAGCCTTTCGCTAGGACTGTTCTTTTTGAATTTGCAAAGTGATATTTCGAAGCCCATAGACGGCTGTGGTGAAAAGGGAAATACCTTCAGTTAAAAAATGGAAAGAAGCTTTCTAAGAAACTGCTTGGTGTTCTGTTAATTCATCTCAAAGAGTTACAGCTTTACCCTCAAAAAGACTTTTGCTAAGACTCTTCTTGTGTAATACTCATAGTGATATTTGTAAGCCCTTATAGGGCTATGGTGAAAAAGGAAATATCCCAAGATAAAAGCTGAAAAGAAGCTTTCTGAGAAACTGCTTTGTGTTCTGTTAATTCACCTCACAGAGTTACAGCTTTCCCCTTAAGAAGCCTTTCGCTAAGACTGTTCTTGTGGAATTTGCAGAGTGGTATTTGTAAGCCCATAGAGGGCTATGGTGAAAAAGGAAATATCCTAAGATAAAAACTGAAAAGAACATTTCTGAGAAACTGCTTTGTGATACGTGACTTCCACTCACTGAGTGAGAGCTATATGTCATAGAGCTGTTTGCTAACCTTATTTCTGTGGAATCTGAGAAGGGATAATTCGGTTCCCTTTGAAGACTATAGGGCCAAAGGAAATATCCGCCATAAAAGTGAGAAAGAAGCTTTCTGAGAAACAGCTTTCTGATCTGTAAATTCATCCCACAGAGTTACAGCTTTCCCCTGAGGAAGCCTTTCGCTATGACTGTTCTTGTGGAATTTGCAAAGTGACATTTCGAAGGCCATAGAGAGCTATGGTGAAAAGGAAATATCTTCGGTTTAAAACGGGAAAGAAGCTTTCTGAGACACTGCGTTGTGTTCTGTTAATTCATCCCACAAAGTTACAGCTTTCCCCTCACGAAGCCTTTCCCTAAGACTGTTCTTGTCGAATTTGGGAAGTGATATTTAGAAGCCTACAGAGGTCTACAGTGAAAAAGGAAATAACCTAAGATAAAAACTGAAAAGAAGCTTTCTGAAAAACTGCTTTGTGTTCTCTTAATTCATCTCACAGAGTTACAGCTTTCCTCTCAAGAATCCTTTCGCTAAGACTGTTCTTGTGCAATTTAGAACGTGATATTTAGAAGCCCATAGAGGGCTATGGAGAAAAAGGAAATGTCCTTAGATAAAAACTGGAAAGAAGCTTTCTGAGAAACTGCTTTGTGTTCTGTTAATTCATCTCACAGAGTTACAGCTTTCCCCTCGAGAAGCCTTTCGCTATGACTGTTCTTGTGTAATTCGCAAAGTAATATTTGGAAGCCCATATAGGGTTATGGTGAAAAAAGGAATATCTTCAGTTAGAAAGTGTATAGAAGCTTTCTGAGAAACTGCTTTGTTTTCTGTTAATTCATCTCACAGAGTTACAGCTTTCCCCTCAAGAAGTCTTTCGTTAAGACTGTTCTTGTGGAATTTGCAAAGTGAAATTTGGAAGCCCATAGAGGGCTATGGTGAAAAAGGAAATGTCCTCAGATGAAAACTAGCAAGAAGCTTCTTGAGAAACTACTTTGTGTTCCGTTAATTCATCTCACACAGTTACAGCTTTGCCCTCCAGAAACCGTTCATTAAGACCGTTCTTGTGGAATTTTCAAAGTGCTATTTGGAAACCCATAGGGGGCTATGGTGAAAAAGGAAATATCTTCAGTTATAAACTGGAAAGAAGTTTTCTGAGAAACTGCTTTGTGTTCTGTTAATTCATCTGACAGTGTTACACCTTTCCCCTCAAGAAGCATTCCGCTAAGACTGTTCTTGTGGAATTTGCAAAGTGACATTTGGAAGCCCATAGAGGGCTGTGGTGAAAAAGAAATTTCCTCAGATAAGAACTGAAAAGAAGCTTTCTGAGAAACGACTTTGTGTTCTGTTAATTCATCTTATAGAATTACAGCTTTCCCCTCAAGAAGTCGTTCAGTAAGACTGTTCTTGTGGAATTTGCAAAGTGATATTTGGAAGCCCATAGAGGACCATGGTGTAAAGGAAATATCTTCAGATAAAAACTGGAAAGTAGCTTTCTGAGAAATTGCTTTGTGTTCTGTTAATTCATCTCACAGAATTACGGCTTTCCCCTCAAGAAAACTTTCGCTAAAGCTGTTTTTGTGGAATTTGGAAAAAGGTATATGGAAAACCATAGAGATCTATGGTTAAAAAGAAAATATCCTAAGATAAAAACTGAAAAGAAAATTTCTGAGAAACTGCTTTGTGTTCTCTGAATTCATCTCAAAGACTTACAGCTTTCCCCTCAAGAAACCGTTCACTAAGACTGTTCTCGTGGATTTTGCAAAGTGATATTTGGAAGCCCATAGAGTGCTATGGGGAGAAAGGAAATATCTTCAGTTAAAAAGTGGAAAGAACGTTTCTGAGAAACTGCTTTGTGTTCTGTTAATCCATCTCACAGAGGTACAGCATTCCCCTCAAGAAGTCGTTTACTAAGACTGTTCTTGTGAAATTTGCGAAGTGATATTTGGAAGTGCTTAGAGAACTATGGTGAAAAAGGAAATATCGTAAGATAAAAACCGAAAAGAAGCTTTCTGAGAAACTGCTTTGTGTTTTGTTAATTCATCTCAGAGAGTTACAGCTTTCCGAACAGAAAGCCATTCACTAAGACTGATCTTGTGTTATTTTCAAATTGATATTTGGAAGCCCATAGAGGGCTATGGTGAAAGGGGAAATATCTTCAGTTAAAAACTGGAAAGAAGCTTTCTGAGAAACGGTTTTGTGTTCTCTTAGTTCATCTCACAGAGTTACAGCTTTCCCCTCAAGAAGCCTTTCACCAAGACTGTTCTTGTGGAATTTCCAAAGTGGTCTTTGGAAGTCCATACGTCGCTATGGTGAAAAAGGATATAGCTTCAGTTAAAAAGTGAAAAGAAGCTTTCCGAGGAACTGCTTTGTGATATGTGATTTCCTGTCACTGAGAAACAGCTGTATTTCGTAGAACTGTTGGCTAGGCTTATTTCTGTGGAATCTGAGAAATGTTACTTCGGATCTCTTTGAAGACTATAGGTCCAAAGGAAATATCCGCCACTAAAAGTGTGAAAGAAGCTTTCTGAGAAACTTCTTTGAGTTCTGTGAATTGATCTCACAGAGCTACAGTTTCCCCTCAAGAGGCCTTTCGCTAAGACTGTTCTCGTGGAATTTGCAAAGTGATATTTGGAAAACAATAGAGGGCTATGGTGAAAAAGGAAATATCCTAAGATAAAAACTGAAAAGAAGCTTTTTGAGAAACTGTTTTGTGTACCGTTAATTCATCTCACAGAGTTATAGCTTTCCCCTCAAGAAGCCGTTCATTAAGACTGTTGTTGTGAAATTTGCAAAATGATATTTGGAAGCTCATAGAGGGCTATGGTGAAAATGGAAATATCTTCAGTTAAAAACTGGAGAGAAGCTTTCTGAGAAACTGCTTTGTGTTCTGTTAATTCATACACAGAGTTACACCTTTCCTATCACGAATCCTTTCGCTAAGACTGTTCTTGTGGAGTTTACAAAGTGATATTTGGAAGCCCATAGAGGGGTACGGTTAAAAAGGAAATTTCCTCACATAAAAACTGGAAAGAAGCTTTCTGAGAAACTGCTTTGTGTTTTGTTAATTCATCTCACAGTATTACAGCTCTACCCTCAAGAAGCCCTTCACTAAGACTGTTCTTCTGGAATTTCCAAAGAGATATTTGGAAGCCCATAGAGCGCTATGGTGAAAAAGGAAATATCTTCAGTTAAAAACTGGAGAGAAGCTTTCTGAGAAACTTCTTTGTGTTCTGTTAATTCATGCACAGAGTTACAGCTTTCCTATCAAGAATCCTTTCGCTAAGACTGTTCTTGTGGAGTTTACAAAGTGATATTTGGAAGCCCATAGAGGGGTACGTTTAAAAAGGAAATTTCCTCACATAAAAACTGGAAAGAAGTTTTCTGAGAAACTGCTTTGTGTTCTGTTAATTCATCTCACAGAGTTACAGCTTACCCCTCAAGAAGCATTTCGCTAAGACTGTTCTTGTGGAATTTGCAATGTGATATTTGGAAGCCCATGGAGGGATATGGTGAAAAAGGAAATATCTTCAATTAAAAACTGGAAAGAAGCTTTCTGAGAAACTGCTTTGTTTTCTGTTAATTCATCTCACAGAGTTTCAGCTTTCCCCTCCAGAAGTCTTTCGCTAAGACGGTTCTCGTGGAATTTGCAAAGTGATATTTGGAAGCCGTGAGAGGGCTATGGTGTAAAAGGAAATGTCCTCGGATCAAAAATGGAAAGAAGCTTTCCAACAAACTGTTTTGTGTTCTGTTAATTTATCTGACAGAGTTTCAGCTTTCCCCTCAAGAAGCCGTTCGCTAAGACTGTTCTTGTGGAATTTGCAAAGTGATATTTGAAAGCCCGTCGAGGGCTATGGTGAAAAAGGAAATACCTTCAGTTAAAAACTGGAAAGAAACTTTCTGAGAAACTGCTTTGTATTCTGTTAATTCACCTCACAGAGTTTCAGCTTTCCCCTCTAGAAGCCTTTCGCTAAGACTGTTCTTGTGGAATTTGCAAAGTGATATTTGTAAGCCCATAGAAGTCGATGGTGAAAACGTAAATATCCTAAGATAAAAACTGAAAAGAACCATTCTGAGAAACTGCTTTGTGTTTTGTTAATTCATCTCACAGAGTTACAGGTTTCCCTTCAAGAAGCCTTTCGCTAAGACAGTTCTTGTGGAATATGCAAAGTGATATTTGGAAGCTCATAGTGACCTATAGTGAAAAAGGATATATCTTCAGTTAAAAACTGAAAAGAAGCTTTCTGAGAAACTGCTTTGTGATATATGACTTCCACTCACTGAGTTACAGCTGTATTTCGTAGAGCTGTTTGGCAGTCTTATTTCTGTGGAATCTGAGAACTGTTATTTCGGATCCCTTTGAAGACTGAAGGGCCAAAGGAAATATCCGTCGTTAAAGTTAGAAAGAAGCTTTCTGAGAAACTTCTTTGTGATTTGCGAATTCATTTCACAGAGTTACAGCTTTCCCCTCAAGAAGCCTTTCGCTAAGATTATTCTTGCACAATTTGAAAAATGATATTTGGAAGCCAATAGACGGCTATGGTGAAAACGAAATATCCTCCGATAAAAACTGGAAAGAAGCTTTCTGAGAAATTGCTTTGTGTTCTTTTAATTCATCTCACAGACTTACAGCTTTCCCCTCAGGAAGTCTTTCGCTAAGACTGTTCTTGTGGAATTTGAAATGTGATATTTGGTAGCCCATAGAGCGCTATGGAGAAAAGGAAATATCTTCAGATAAAAACTGTAAAGAACATTCCTGAGAAACTGCTTTGTGTTCTGTTAATTCACCTAACAGAGTTACAGCTTTCCCCTCTAGAAGCCTTTCGCTAAGACTGTTCTTGCTGTATTTTCAAAGTGATATTTTGAAGCCCATAGAGGGCTACGGTGAAAAAGGATAAAGCTTCAGTTAAAAACTGAAAGAGGCTTTCTGAGAAACGGTTTAGTATTATGTGACTTCCACTCACTGAGTTACAGCTCTATTTCCTAGAGCTGTTTGATAGCCTTATTTCTATGGAATCGGAGAACTGTTATTTTGGATCCCTTTGAAGACTATAGGGCCAAAGGAAATATCTGCCGCTATAAGTGAGAAAGAAGCTTTCTGAGAAACTTCTCTGAGATCTGTTAATTCATCTCACAGAGTTACAGCATTCCACTCAAGAAGCCTTTCGCTAGGACTGTTCTTTTTGAATTTGCAAAGTGATATTTCGAAGCCCATAGACGGCTGTGGTGAAAAGGGAAATACCTTCAGTTAAAAAATGGAAAGAAGCTTTCTAAGAAACTGCTTGGTGTTCTGTTAATTCATCTCAAAGAGTTACAGCTTTACCCTCAAAAAGACTTTTGCTAAGACTCTTCTTGTGTAATACTCATAGTGATATTTGTAAGCCCTTATAGGGCTATGGTGAAAAAGGAAATATCCCAAGATAAAAGCTGAAAAGAAGCTTTCTGAGAAACTGCTTTGTGTTCTGTTAATTCACCTCACAGAGTTACAGCTTTCCCCTTAAGAAGCCTTTCGCTAAGACTGTTCTTGTGGAATTTGCAGAGTGGTATTTGTAAGCCCATAGAGGGCTATGGTGAAAAAGGAAATATCCTAAGATAAAAACTGAAAAGAACATTTCTGAGAAACTGCTTTGTGATACGTGACTTCCACTCACTGAGTGAGAGCTATATGTCATAGAGCTGTTTGCTAACCTTATTTCTGTGGAATCTGAGAAGGGATAATTCGGTTCCCTTTGAAGACTATAGGGCCAAAGGAAATATCCGCCATAAAAGTGAGAAAGAAGCTTTCTGAGAAACAGCTTTCTGATCTGTAAATTCATCCCACAGAGTTACAGCTTTCCCCTGAGGAAGCCTTTCGCTATGACTGTTCTTGTGGAATTTGCAAAGTGACATTTCGAAGGCCATAGAGAGCTATGGTGAAAAGGAAATATCTTCGGTTTAAAACGGGAAAGAAGCTTTCTGAGACACTGCGTTGTGTTCTGTTAATTCATCCCACAAAGTTACAGCTTTCCCCTCACGAAGCCTTTCCCTAAGACTGTTCTTGTCGAATTTGGGAAGTGATATTTAGAAGCCTACAGAGGTCTACAGTGAAAAAGGAAATAACCTAAGATAAAAACTGAAAAGAAGCTTTCTGAAAAACTGCTTTGTGTTCTCTTAATTCATCTCACAGAGTTACAGCTTTCCTCTCAAGAATCCTTTCGCTAAGACTGTTCTTGTGCAATTTAGAACGTGATATTTAGAAGCCCATAGAGGGCTATGGAGAAAAAGGAAATGTCCTTAGATAAAAACTGGAAAGAAGCTTTCTGAGAAACTGCTTTGTGTTCTGTTAATTCATCTCACAGAGTTACAGCTTTCCCCTCGAGAAGCCTTTCGCTATGACTGTTCTTGTGTAATTCGCAAAGTAATATTTGGAAGCCCATATAGGGTTATGGTGAAAAAAGGAATATCTTCAGTTAGAAAGTGTATAGAAGCTTTCTGAGAAACTGCTTTGTTTTCTGTTAATTCATCTCACAGAGTTACAGCTTTCCCCTCAAGAAGTCTTTCGTTAAGACTGTTCTTGTGGAATTTGCAAAGTGAAATTTGGAAGCCCATAGAGGGCTATGGTGAAAAAGGAAATGTCCTCAGATGAAAACTAGAAAGAAGCTTCTTGAGAAACTACTTTGTGTTCCGTTAATTCATCTCACACAGTTACAGCTTTGCCCTCCAGAAACCGTTCATTAAGACCGTTCTTGTGGAATTTTCAAAGTGCTATTTGGAAACCCATAGGGGGCTATGGTGATAAAGGAAATATCTTCAGTTATAAACTGGAAAGAAGTTTTCTGAGAAACTGCTTTGTGTTCTGTTAATTCATCTGACAGTGTTACACCTTTCCCCTCAAGAAGCATTCCGCTAAGACTGTTCTTGTGGAATTTGCAAAGTGACATTTGGAAGCCCATAGAGGGCTGTGGTGAAAAAGAAATTTCCTCAGATAAGAACTGAAAAGAAGCTTTCTGAGAAACGACTTTGTGTTCTGTTAATTCATCTTATAGAATTACAGCTTTCCCCTCAAGAAGTCGTTCAGTAAGACTGTTCTTGTGGAATTTGCAAAGTGATATTTGGAAGCCCATAGAGGACCATGGTGTAAAGGAAATATCTTCAGATAAAAACTGGAAAGTAGCTTTCTGAGAAATTGCTTTGTGTTCTGTTAATTCATCTCACAGAATTACGGCTTTCCCCTCAAGAAAACTTTCGCTAAAGCTGTTTTTGTGGAATTTGGAAAAAGGTATATGGAAAACCATAGAGATCTATGGTTAAAAAGAAAATATCCTAAGATAAAAACTGAAAAGAAAATTTCTGAGAAACTGCTTTGTGTTCTCTGAATTCATCTCAAAGACTTACAGCTTTCCCCTCAAGAAACCGTTCACTAAGACTGTTCTCGTGGATTTTGCAAAGTGATATTTGGAAGCCCATAGAGTGCTATGGGGGAAAAGGAAATATCTTCAGTTAAAAAGTGGAAAGAACGTTTCTGAGAAACTGCTTTGTGTTCTGTTAATCCATCTCACAGAGGTACAGCATTCCCCTCAAGAAGTCGTTTACTAAGACTGTTCTTGTGAAATTTGCGAAGTGATATTTGGAAGTGCTTAGAGAACTATGGTGAAAAAGGAAATATCGTAAGATAAAAACCGAAAAGAAGCTTTCTGAGAAACTGCTTTGTGTTTTGTTAATTCATCTCAGAGAGTTACAGCTTTCCGAACAGAAAGCCATTCACTAAGACTGATCTTGTGTTATTTTCAAATTGATATTTGGAAGCCCATAGAGGGCTATGGTGAAAGGGGAAATATCTTCAGTTAAAAACTGGAAAGAAGCTTTCTGAGAAACGGTTTTGTGTTCTCTTAGTTCATCTCACAGAGTTACAGCTTTCCCCTCAAGAAGCCTTTCACCAAGACTGTTCTTGTGGAATTTCCAAAGTGGTCTTTGGAAGTCCATACGTCGCTATGGTGAAAAAGGATATAGCTTCAGTTAAAAAGTGAAAAGAAGCTTTCCGAGGAACTGCTTTGTGATATGTGATTTCCTGTCACTGAGAAACAGCTGTATTTCGTAGAACTGTTGGCTAGGCTTATTTCTGTGGAATCTGAGAAATGTTACTTCGGATCTCTTTGAAGACTATAGGTCCAAAGGAAATATCCGCCACTAAAAGTGTGAAAGAAGCTTTCTGAGAAACTTCTTTGAGTTCTGTGAATTGATCTCACAGAGCTACAGTTTCCCCTCAAGAGGCCTTTCGCTAAGACTGTTCTCGTGGAATTTGCAAAGTGATATTTGGAAAACAATAGAGGGCTATGGTGAAAAAGGAAATATCCTAAGATAAAAACTGAAAAGAAGCTTTTTGAGAAACTGTTTTGCGTACCGTTAATTCATCTCACAGAGTTATAGCTTTCCCCTCAAGAAGCCGTTCATTAAGACTGTTGTTGTGAAATTTGCAAAATGATATTTGGAAGCTCATAGAGGGCTATGGTGAAAATGGAAATATCTTCAGTTAAAAACTGGAGAGAAGCTTTCTGAGAAACTGCTTTGTGTTCTGTTAATTCATACACAGAGTTACACCTTTCCTATCACGAATCCTTTCGCTAAGACTGTTCTTGTGGAGTTTACAAAGTGATATTTGGAAGCCCATAGAGGGGTACGGTTAAAAAGGAAATTTCCTCACATAAAAACTGGAAAGAAGCTTTCTGAGAAACTGCTTTGTGTTTTGTTAATTCATCTCACAGTATTACAGCTCTACCCTCAAGAAGCCCTTCACTAAGACTGTTCTTCTGGAATTTCCAAAGAGATATTTGGAAGCCCATAGAGCGCTATGGTGAAAAAGGAAATATCTTCAGTTAAAAACTGGAGAGAAGCTTTCTGAGAAACTTCTTTGTGTTCTGTTAATTCATGCACAGAGTTACAGCTTTCCTATCAAGAATCCTTTCGCTAAGACTGTTCTTGTGGAGTTTACAAAGTGATATTTGGAAGCCCATAGAGGGGTACGTTTAAAAAGGAAATTTCCTCACATAAAAACTGGAAAGAAGTTTTCTGAGAAACTGCTTTGTGTTCTGTTAATTCATCTCACAGAGTTACAGCTTACCCCTCAAGAAGCATTTCGCTAAGACTGTTCTTGTGGAATTTGCAATGTGATATTTGGAAGCCCATGGAGGGATATGGTGAAAAAGGAAATATCTTCAATTAAAAACTGGAAAGAAGCTTTCTGAGAAACTGCTTTGTTTTCTGTTAATTCATCTCACAGAGTTTCAGCTTTCCCCTCCAGAAGTCTTTCGCTAAGACGGTTCTCGTGGAATTTGCAAAGTGATATTTGGAAGCCGTGAGAGGGCTATGGTGTAAAAGGAAATGTCCTCAGATCAAAAATGGAAAGAAGCTTTCCAACAAACTGTTTTGTGTTCTGTTAATTTATCTGACAGAGTTTCAGCTTTCCCCTCAAGAAGCCGTTCGCTAAGACTGTTCTTGTGGAATTTGCAAAGTGATATTTGAAAGCCCGTCGAGGGCTATGGTGAAAAAGGAAATACCTTCAGTTAAAAACTGGAAAGAAACTTTCTGAGAAACTGCTTTGTATTCTGTTAATTCACCTCACAGAGTTTCAGCTTTCCCCTCTAGAAGCCTTTCGCTAAGACTGTTCTTGTGGAATTTGCAAAGTGATATTTGTAAGCCCATAGAAGTCGATGGTGAAAACGTAAATATCCTAAGATAAAAACTGAAAAGAACCATTCTGAGAAACTGCTTTGTGTTTTGTTAATTCATCTCACAGAGTTACAGGTTTCCCTTCAAGAAGCCTTTCGCTAAGACAGTTCTTGTGGAATATGCAAAGTGATATTTGGAAGCTCATAGTGACCTATAGTGAAAAAGGATATATCTTCAGTTAAAAACTGAAAAGAAGCTTTCTGAGAAACTGCTTTGTGATATATGACTTCCACTCACTGAGTTACAGCTGTATTTCGTAGAGCTGTTTGGCAGTCTTATTTCTGTGGAATCTGAGAACTGTTATTTCGGATCCCTTTGAAGACTGAAGGGCCAAAGGAAATATCCGTCGTTAAAGTTAGAAAGAAGCTTTCTGAGAAACTTCTTTGTGATTTGCGAATTCATTTCACAGAGTTACAGCTTTCCCCTCAAGAAGCCTTTCGCTAAGATTATTCTTGCACAATTTGAAAAATGATATTTGGAAGCCAATAGACGGCTATGGTGAAAACGAAATATCCTCCGATAAAAACTGGAAAGAAGCTTTCTGAGAAATTGCTTTGTGTTCTTTTAATTCATCTCACAGACTTACAGCTTTCCCCTCAGGAAGTCTTTCGCTAAGACTGTTCTTGTGGAATTTGAAATGTGATATTTGGTAGCCCATAGAGCGCTATGGAGAAAAGGAAATATCTTCAGATAAAAACTGTAAAGAACATTCCTGAGAAACTGCTTTGTGTTCTGTTAATTCACCTAACAGAGTTACAGCTTTCCCCTCTAGAAGCCTTTCGCTAAGACTGTTCTTGCTGTATTTTCAAAGTGATATTTTGAAGCCCATAGAGGGCTACGGTGAAAAAGGATAAAGCTTCAGTTAAAAACTGAAAGAGGCTTTCTGAGAAACGGTTTAGTATTATGTGACTTCCACTCACTGAGTTACAGCTCTATTTCCTAGAGCTGTTTGATAGCCTTATTTCTATGGAATCGGAGAACTGTTATTTTGGATCCCTTTGAAGACTATAGGGCCAAAGGAAATATCTGCCGCTGTAAGTGAGAAAGAAGCTTTCTGAGAAACTTCTCTGAGATCTGTTAATTCATCTCACAGAGTTACAGCATTCCACTCAAGAAGCCTTTCGCTAGGACTGTTCTTTTTGAATTTGCAAAGTGATATTTCGAAGCCCATAGACGGCTGTGGTGAAAAGGGAAATACCTTCAGTTAAAAAATGGAAAGAAGCTTTCTAAGAAACTGCTTGGTGTTCTGTTAATTCATCTCAAAGAGTTACAGCTTTACCCTCAAAAAGACTTTTGCTAAGACTCTTCTTGTGTAATACTCATAGTGATATTTGTAAGCCCTTATAGGGCTATGGTGAAAAAGGAAATATCCCAAGATAAAAGCTGAAAAGAAGCTTTCTGAGAAACTGCTTTGTGTTCTGTTAATTCACCTCACAGAGTTACAGCTTTCCCCTTAAGAAGGCTTTCGCTAAGACTGTTCTTGTGGAATTTGCAGAGTGGTATTTGTAAGCCCATAGAGGGCTATGGTGAAAAAGGAAATATCCTAAGATAAAAACTGAAAAGAACATTTCTGAGAAACTGCTTTGTGATACGTGACTTCCACTCACTGAGTGAGAGCTATATGTCATAGAGCTGTTTGCTAACCTTATTTCTGTGGAATCTGAGAAGGGATAATTCGGTTCCCTTTGAAGACTATAGGGCCAAAGGAAATATCCGCCATAAAAGTGAGAAAGAAGCTTTCTGAGAAACAGCTTTCTGATCTGTAAATTCATCCCACAGAGTTACAGCTTTCCCCTGAGGAAGCCTTTCGCTATGACTGTTCTTGTGGAATTTGCAAAGTGACATTTCGAAGGCCATAGAGAGCTATGGTGAAAAGGAAATATCTTCGGTTTAAAACGGGAAAGAAGCTTTCTGAGACACTGCGTTGTGTTCTGTTAATTCATCCCACAAAGTTACAGCTTTCCCCTCACGAAGCCTTTCCCTAAGACTGTTCTTGTCGAATTTGGGAAGTGATATTTAGAAGCCTACAGAGGTCTACAGTGAAAAAGGAAATAACCTAAGATAAAAACTGAAAAGAAGCTTTCTGAAAAACTGCTTTGTGTTCTCTTAATTCATCTCACAGAGTTACAGCTTTCCTCTCAAGAATCCTTTCGCTAAGACTGTTCTTGTGCAATTTAGAACGTGATATTTAGAAGCCCATAGAGGGCTATGGAGAAAAAGGAAATGTCCTTAGATAAAAACTGGAAAGAAGCTTTCTGAGAAACTGCTTTGTGTTCTGTTAATTCATCTCACAGAGTTACAGCTTTCCCCTCGAGAAGCCTTTCGCTATGACTGTTCTTGTGTAATTCGCAAAGTAATATTTGGAAGCCCATATAGGGTTATGGTGAAAAAAGGAATATCTTCAGTTAGAAAGTGTATAGAAGCTTTCTGAGAAACTGCTTTGTTTTCTGTTAATTCATCTCACAGAGTTACAGCTTTCCCCTCAAGAAGTCTTTCGTTAAGACTGTTCTTGTGGAATTTGCAAAGTGAAATTTGGAAGCCCATAGAGGGCTATGGTGAAAAAGGAAATGTCCTCAGATGAAAACTAGAAAGAAGCTTCTTGAGAAACTACTTTGTGTTCCGTTAATTCATCTCACACAGTTACAGCTTTGCCCTCCAGAAACCGTTCATTAAGACCGTTCTTGTGGAATTTTCAAAGTGCTATTTGGAAACCCATAGGGGGCTATGGTGAAAAAGGAAATATCTTCAGTTATAAACTGGAAAGAAGTTTTCTGAGAAACTGCTTTGTGTTCTGTTAATTCATCTGACAGTGTTACACCTTTCCCCTCAAGAAGCATTCCGCTAAGACTGTTCTTGTGGAATTTGCAAAGTGACATTTGGAAGCCCATAGAGGGCTGTGGTGAAAAAGAAATTTCCTCAGATAAGAACTGAAAAGAAGCTTTCTGAGAAACGACTTTGTGTTCTGTTAATTCATCTTATAGAATTACAGCTTTCCCCTCAAGAAGTCGTTCAGTAAGACTGTTCTTGTGGAATTTGCAAAGTGATATTTGGAAGCCCATAGAGGACCATGGTGTAAAGGAAATATCTTCAGATAAAAACTGGAAAGTAGCTTTCTGAGAAATTGCTTTGTGTTCTGTTAATTCATCTCACAGAATTACGGCTTTCCCCTCAAGAAAACTTTCGCTAAAGCTGTTTTTGTGGAATTTGGAAAAAGGTATATGGAAAACCATAGAGATCTATGGTTAAAAAGAAAATATCCTAAGATAAAAACTGAAAAGAAAATTTCTGAGAAACTGCTTTGTGTTCTCTGAATTCATCTCAAAGACTTACAGCTTTCCCCTCAAGAAACCGTTCACTAAGACTGTTCTCGTGGATTTTGCAAAGTGATATTTGGAAGCCCATAGAGTGCTATGGGGAAAAAGGAAATATCTTCAGTTAAAAAGTGGAAAGAACGTTTCTGAGAAACTGCTTTGTGTTCTGTTAATCCATCTCACAGAGGTACAGCATTCCCCTCAAGAAGTCGTTTACTAAGACTGTTCTTGTGAAATTTGCGAAGTGATATTTGGAAGTGCTTAGAGAACTATGGTGAAAAAGGAAATATCGTAAGATAAAAACCGAAAAGAAGCTTTCTGAGAAACTGCTTTGTGTTTTGTTAATTCATCTCAGAGAGTTACAGCTTTCCGAACAGAAAGCCATTCACTAAGACTGATCTTGTGTTATTTTCAAATTGATATTTGGAAGCCCATAGAGGGCTATGGTGAAAGGGGAAATATCTTCAGTTAAAAACTGGAAAGAAGCTTTCTGAGAAACGGTTTTGTGTTCTCTTAGTTCATCTCACAGAGTTACAGCTTTCCCCTCAAGAAGCCTTTCACCAAGACTGTTCTTGTGGAATTTCCAAAGTGGTCTTTGGAAGTCCATACGTCGCTATGGTGAAAAAGGATATAGCTTCAGTTAAAAAGTGAAAAGAAGCTTTCCGAGGAACTGCTTTGTGATATGTGATTTCCTGTCACTGAGAAACAGCTGTATTTCGTAGAACTGTTGGCTAGGCTTATTTCTGTGGAATCTGAGAAATGTTACTTCGGATCTCTTTGAAGACTATAGGTCCAAAGGAAATATCCGCCACTAAAAGTGTGAAAGAAGCTTTCTGAGAAACTTCTTTGAGTTCTGTGAATTGATCTCACAGAGCTACAGTTTCCCCTCAAGAGGCCTTTCGCTAAGACTGTTCTCGTGGAATTTGCAAAGTGATATTTGGAAAACAATAGAGGGCTATGGTGAAAAAGGAAATATCCTAAGATAAAAACTGAAAAGAAGCTTTTTGAGAAACTGTTTTGCGTACCGTTAATTCATCTCACAGAGTTATAGCTTTCCCCTCAAGAAGCCGTTCATTAAGACTGTTGTTGTGAAATTTGCAAAATGATATTTGGAAGCTCATAGAGGGCTATGGTGAAAATGGAAATATCTTCAGTTAAAAACTGGAGAGAAGCTTTCTGAGAAACTGCTTTGTGTTCTGTTAATTCATACACAGAGTTACACCTTTCCTATCACGAATCCTTTCGCTAAGACTGTTCTTGTGGAGTTTACAAAGTGATATTTGGAAGCCCATAGAGGGGTACGGTTAAAAAGGAAATTTCCTCACATAAAAACTGGAAAGAAGCTTTCTGAGAAACTGCTTTGTGTTTTGTTAATTCATCTCACAGTATTACAGCTCTACCCTCAAGAAGCCCTTCACTAAGACTGTTCTTCTGGAATTTCCAAAGAGATATTTGGAAGCCCATAGAGCGCTATGGTGAAAAAGGAAATATCTTCAGTTAAAAACTGGAGAGAAGCTTTCTGAGAAACTTCTTTGTGTTCTGTTAATTCATGCACAGAGTTACAGCTTTCCTATCAAGAATCCTTTCGCTAAGACTGTTCTTGTGGAGTTTACAAAGTGATATTTGGAAGCCCATAGAGGGGTACGTTTAAAAAGGAAATTTCCTCACATAAAAACTGGAAAGAAGTTTTCTGAGAAACTGCTTTGTGTTCTGTTAATTCATCTCACAGAGTTACAGCTTACCCCTCAAGAAGCATTTCGCTAAGACTGTTCTTGTGGAATTTGCAATGTGATATTTGGAAGCCCATGGAGGGATATGGTGAAAAAGGAAATATCTTCAATTAAAAACTGGAAAGAAGCTTTCTGAGAAACTGCTTTGTTTTCTGTTAATTCATCTCACAGAGTTTCAGCTTTCCCCTCCAGAAGTCTTTCGCTAAGACGGTTCTCGTGGAATTTGCAAAGTGATATTTGGAAGCCGTGAGAGGGCTATGGTGTAAAAGGAAATGTCCTCGGATCAAAAATGGAAAGAAGCTTTCCAACAAACTGTTTTGTGTTCTGTTAATTTATCTGACAGAGTTTCAGCTTTCCCCTCAAGAAGCCGTTCGCTAAGACTGTTCTTGTGGAATTTGCAAAGTGATATTTGAAAGCCCGTCGAGGGCTATGGTGAAAAAGGAAATACCTTCAGTTAAAAACTGGAAAGAAACTTTCTGAGAAACTGCTTTGTATTCTGTTAATTCACCTCACAGAGTTTCAGCTTTCCCCTCTAGAAGCCTTTCGCTAAGACTGTTCTTGTGGAATTTGCAAAGTGATATTTGTAAGCCCATAGAAGTCGATGGTGAAAACGTAAATATCCTAAGATAAAAACTGAAAAGAACCATTCTGAGAAACTGCTTTGTGTTTTGTTAATTCATCTCACAGAGTTACAGGTTTCCCTTCAAGAAGCCTTTCGCTAAGACAGTTCTTGTGGAATATGCAAAGTGATATTTGGAAGCTCATAGTGACCTATAGTGAAAAAGGATATATCTTCAGTTAAAAACTGAAAAGAAGCTTTCTGAGAAACTGCTTTGTGATATATGACTTCCACTCACTGAGTTACAGCTGTATTTCGTAGAGCTGTTTGGCAGTCTTATTTCTGTGGAATCTGAGAACTGTTATTTCGGATCCCTTTGAAGACTGAAGGGCCAAAGGAAATATCCGTCGTTAAAGTTAGAAAGAAGCTTTCTGAGAAACTTCTTTGTGATTTGCGAATTCATTTCACAGAGTTACAGCTTTCCCCTCAAGAAGCCTTTCGCTAAGATTATTCTTGCACAATTTGAAAAATGATATTTGGAAGCCAATAGACGGCTATGGTGAAAACGAAATATCCTCCGATAAAAACTGGAAAGAAGCTTTCTGAGAAATTGCTTTGTGTTCTTTTAATTCATCTCACAGACTTACAGCTTTCCCCTCAGGAAGTCTTTCGCTAAGACTGTTCTTGTGGAATTTGAAATGTGATATTTGGTAGCCCATAGAGCGCTATGGAGAAAAGGAAATATCTTCAGATAAAAACTGTAAAGAACATTCCTGAGAAACTGCTTTGTGTTCTGTTAATTCACCTAACAGAGTTACAGCTTTCCCCTCTAGAAGCCTTTCGCTAAGACTGTTCTTGCTGTATTTTCAAAGTGATATTTTGAAGCCCATAGAGGGCTACGGTGAAAAAGGATAAAGCTTCAGTTAAAAACTGAAAGAGGCTTTCTGAGAAACGGTTTAGTATTATGTGACTTCCACTCACTGAGTTACAGCTCTATTTCCTAGAGCTGTTTGATAGCCTTATTTCTATGGAATCGGAGAACTGTTATTTTGGATCCCTTTGAAGACTATAGGGCCAAAGGAAATATCTGCCGCTATAAGTGAGAAAGAAGCTTTCTGAGAAACTTCTCTGAGATCTGTTAATTCATCTCACAGAGTTACAGCATTCCACTCAAGAAGCCTTTCGCTAGGACTGTTCTTTTTGAATTTGCAAAGTGATATTTCGAAGCCCATAGACGGCTGTGGTGAAAAGGGAAATACCTTCAGTTAAAAAATGGAAAGAAGCTTTCTAAGAAACTGCTTGGTGTTCTGTTAATTCATCTCAAAGAGTTACAGCTTTACCCTCAAAAAGACTTTTGCTAAGACTCTTCTTGTGTAATATTCATGGTGATATTTGTAAGCCCTTATAGGGCTATGGTGAAAAAGGAAATATCCCAAGATAAAAGCTGAAAAGAAGCTTTCTGAGAAACTGCTTTGTGTTCTGTTAATTCACCTCACAGAGTTACAGCTTTCCCCTTAAGAAGCCTTTCGCTAAGACTGTTCTTGTGGAATTTGCAGAGTGGTATTTGTAAGCCCATAGAGGGCTATGGTGAAAAAGGAAATATCCTAAGATAAAAACTGAAAAGAACATTTCTGAGAAACTGCTTTGTGATACGTGACTTCCACTCACTGAGTGAGAGCTATATGTCATAGAGCTGTTTGCTAACCTTATTTCTGTGGAATCTGAGAAGGGATAATTCGGTTCCCTTTGAAGACTATAGGGCCAAAGGAAATATCCGCCATAAAAGTGAGAAAGAAGCTTTCTGAGAAACAGCTTTCTGATCTGTAAATTCATCCCACAGAGTTACAGCTTTCCCCTGAGGAAGCCTTTCGCTATGACTGTTCTTGTGGAATTTGCAAAGTGACATTTCGAAGGCCATAGAGAGCTATGGTGAAAAGGAAATATCTTCGGTTTAAAACGGGACAGAAGCTTTCTGAGACACTGCGTTGTGTTCTGTTAATTCATCTCACAAAGTTACAGCTTTCCCCTCACGAAGCCTTTCCCTAAGACTGTTCTTGTCGAATTTGGGAAGTGATATTTAGAAGCCTACAGAGGTCTACAGTGAAAAAGGAAATAACCTAAGATAAAAACTGAAAAGAAGCTTTCTGAAAAACTGCTTTGTGTTCTCTTAATTCATCTCACAGAGTTACAGCTTTCCTCTCAAGAATCCTTTCGCTAAGACTGTTCTTGTGCAATTTAGAACGTGATATTTAGAAGCCCATAGAGGGCTATGGAGAAAAAGGAAATGTCCTTAGATAAAAACTGGAAAGAAGCTTTCTGAGAAACTGCTTTGTGTTCTGTTAATTCATCTCACAGAGTTACAGCTTTCCCCTCGAGAAGCCTTTCGCTATGACTGTTCTTGTGTAATTCGCAAAGTAATATTTGGAAGCCCATATAGGGTTATGGTGAAAAAAGGAATATCTTCAGTTAGAAACTGTATAGAAGCTTTCTGAGAAACTGCTTTGTTTTCTGTTAATTCATCTCACAGAGTTACAGCTTTCCCCTCAAGAAGTCTTTCGTTAAGACTGTTCTTGTGGAATTTGCAAAGTGAAATTTGGAAGCCCATAGAGGGCTATGGTGAAAAAGGAAATGTCCTCAGATGAAAACAAGAAAGAAGCTTCTTGAGAAACTACTTTGTGTTCCGTTAATTCATCTCACACAGTTACAGCTTTGCCCTCCAGAAACCGTTCATTAAGACCGTTCTTGTGGAATTTTCAAAGTGCTATTTGGAAACCCATAGGGGGCTATGGTGAAAAAGGAAATATCTTCAGTTATAAACTGGAAAGAAGTTTTCTGAGAAACTGCTTTGTGTTCTGTTAATTCATCTGACGGTGTTACACCTTTCCCCTCAAGGAGCATTCCGCTAAGACTGTTCTTGTGGAATTTGCAAAGTGACATTTGGAAGCCCATAGAGGGCTGTGGTGAAAAAGAAATTTCCTCAGATAAGAACTGAAAAGAAGCTTTCTGAGAAACGACTTTGTGTTCTGTTAATTCATCTTATAGAATTACAGCTTTCCCCTCAAGAAGTCGTTCGGTAAGACTGTTCTTGTGGAATTTGCAAAGTGATATTTGGAAGCCCATAGAGGACCATGGTGTAAAGGAAATATCTTCAGATAAAAACTGGAAAGTAGCTTTCTGAGAAATTGCTTTGTGTTCTGTTAATTCATCTCACAGAATTACGGCTTTCCCCTCAAGAAAACTTTCGCTAAAGCTGTTTTTGTGGAATTTGGAAAAAGGTATATGGAAAACCATAGAGATCTATGGTTAAAAAGAAAATATCCTAAGATAAAAACTGAAAAGAAAATTTCTGAGAAACTGCTTTGTGTTCTCTGAATTCATCTCAAAGACTTACAGCTTTCCCCTCAAGAAACCGTTCACTAAGACTGTTCTCGTGGATTTTGCAAAGTGATATTTGGAAGCCCATAGAGTGCTATGGGGAGAAAGGAAATATCTTCAGTTAAAAAGTGGAAAGAACGTTTCTGAGAAACTGCTTTGTGTTCTGTTAATCCATCTCACAGAGGTACAGCATTCCCCTCAAGAAGTCGTTTACTAAGACTGTTCTTGTGAAATTTGCGAAGTGATATTTGGAAGTGCTTAGAGAACTATGGTGAAAAAGGAAATATCGTAAGATAAAAACCGAAAAGAAGCTTTCTGAGAAACTGCTTTGTGTTTTGTTAATTCATCTCAGAGAGTTACAGCTTTCCGAACAGAAAGCCATTCACTAAGACTGATCTTGTGTTATTTTCAAATTGATATTTGGAAGCCCATAGAGGGCTATGGTGAAAGGGGAAATATCTTCAGTTAAAAACTGGAAAGAAGCTTTCTGAGAAACGGTTTTGTGTTCTCTTAGTTCATCTCACAGAGTTACAGCTTTCCCCTCCAGAAGCCTTTCACCAAGACTGTTCTTGTGGAATTTCCAAAGTGGTCTTTGGAAGTCCATACGTCGCTATGGTGAAAAAGGATATAGCTTCAGTTAAAAAGTGAAAAGAAGCTTTCCGAGGAACTGCTTTGTGATATGTGATTTCCTGTCACTGAGAAACAGCTGTATTTCGTAGAACTGTTGGCTAGGCTTATTTCTGTGGAATCTGAGAAATGTTACTTCGGATCTCTTTGAAGACTATAGGTCCAAAGGAAATATCCGCCACTAAAAGTGTGAAAGAAGCTTTCTGAGAAACTTCTTTGAGTTCTGTGAATTGATCTCACAGAGCTACAGTTTCCCCTCAAGAGGCCTTTCGCTAAGACTGTTCTCGTGGAATTTGCAAAGTGATATTTGGAAAACAATAGAGGGCTATGGTGAAAAAGGAAATATCCTAAGATAAAAACTGAAAAGAAGCTTTTTGAGAAACTGTTTTGCGTACCGTTAATTCATCTCACAGAGTTATAGCTTTCCCCTCAAGAAGCCGTTCATTAAGACTGTTGTTGTGAAATTTGCAAAATGATATTTGGAAGCTCATAGAGGGCTATGGTGAAAATGGAAATATCTTCAGTTAAAAACTGGAGAGAAGCTTTCTGAGAAACTGCTTTGTGTTCTGTTAATTCATACACAGAGTTACACCTTTCCTATCACGAATCCTTTCGCTAAGACTGTTCTTGTGGAGTTTACAAAGTGATATTTGGAAGCCCATAGAGGGGTACGGTTAAAAAGGAAATTTCCTCACATAAAAACTGGAAAGAAGCTTTCTGAGAAACTGCTTTGTGTTTTGTTAATTCATCTCACAGTATTACAGCTCTACCCTCAAGAAGCCCTTCACTAAGACTGTTCTTCTGGAATTTCCAAAGAGATATTTGGAAGCCCATAGAGCGCTATGGTGAAAAAGGAAATATCTTCAGTTAAAAACTGGAGAGAAGCTTTCTGAGAAACTTCTTTGTGTTCTGTTAATTCATGCACAGAGTTACAGCTTTCCTATCAAGAATCCTTTCGCTAAGACTGTTCTTGTGGAGTTTACAAAGTGATATTTGGAAGCCCATAGAGGGGTACGTTTAAAAAGGAAATTTCCTCACATAAAAACTGGAAAGAAGTTTTCTGAGAAACTGCTTTGTGTTCTGTTAATTCATCTCACAGAGTTACAGCTTACCCCTCAAGAAGCATTTCGCTAAGACTGTTCTTGTGGAATTTGCAATGTGATATTTGGAAGCCCATGGAGGGATATGGTGAAAAAGGAAATATCTTCAATTAAAAACTGGAAAGAAGCTTTCTGAGAAACTGCTTTGTTTTCTGTTAATTCATCTCACAGAGTTTCAGCTTTCCCCTCCAGAAGTCTTTCGCTAAGACGGTTCTCGTGGAATTTGCAAAGTGATATTTGGAAGCCGTGAGAGGGCTATGGTGTAAAAGGAAATGTCCTCGGATCAAAAATGGAAAGAAGCTTTCCAACAAACTGTTTTGTGTTCTGTTAATTTATCTGACAGAGTTTCAGCTTTCCCCTCAAGAAGCCGTTCGCTAAGACTGTTCTTGTGGAATTTGCAAAGTGATATTTGAAAGCCCGTCGAGGGCTATGGTGAAAAAGGAAATACCTTCAGTTAAAAACTGGAAAGAAACTTTCTGAGAAACTGCTTTGTATTCTGTTAATTCACCTCACAGAGTTTCAGCTTTCCCCTCTAGAAGCCTTTCGCTAAGACTGTTCTTGTGGAATTTGCAAAGTGATATTTGTAAGCCCATAGAAGTCGATGGTGAAAACGTAAATATCCTAAGATAAAAACTGAAAAGAACCATTCTGAGAAACTGCTTTGTGTTTTGTTAATTCATCTCACAGAGTTACAGGTTTCCCTTCAAGAAGCCTTTCGCTAAGACAGTTCTTGTGGAATATGCAAAGTGATATTTGGAAGCTCATAGTGACCTATAGTGAAAAAGGATATATCTTCAGTTAAAAACTGAAAAGAAGCTTTCTGAGAAACTGCTTTGTGATATATGACTTCCACTCACTGAGTTACAGCTGTATTTCGTAGAGCTGTTTGGCAGTCTTATTTCTGTGGAATCTGAGAACTGTTATTTCGGATCCCTTTGAAGACTGAAGGGCCAAAGGAAATATCCGTCGTTAAAGTTAGAAAGAAGCTTTCTGAGAAACTTCTTTGTGATTTGCGAATTCATTTCACAGAGTTACAGCTTTCCCCTCAAGAAGCCTTTCGCTAAGATTATTCTTGCACAATTTGAAAAATGATATTTGGAAGCCAATAGACGGCTATGGTGAAAACGAAATATCCTCCGATAAAAACTGGAAAGAAGCTTTCTGAGAAATTGCTTTGTGTTCTTTTAATTCATCTCACAGACTTACAGCTTTCCCCTCAGGAAGTCTTTCGCTAAGACTGTTCTTGTGGAATTTGAAATGTGATATTTGGTAGCCCATAGAGCGCTATGGAGAAAAGGAAATATCTTCAGATAAAAACTGTAAAGAACATTCCTGAGAAACTGCTTTGTGTTCTGTTAATTCACCTAACAGAGTTACAGCTTTCCCCTCTAGAAGCCTTTCGCTAAGACTGTTCTTGCTGTATTTTCAAAGTGATATTTTGAAGCCCATAGAGGGCTACGGTGAAAAAGGATAAAGCTTCAGTTAAAAACTGAAAGAGGCTTTCTGAGAAACGGTTTAGTATTATGTGACTTCCACTCACTGAGTTACAGCTCTATTTCCTAGAGCTGTTTGATAGCCTTATTTCTATGGAATCGGAGAACTGTTATTTTGGATCCCTTTGAAGACTATAGGGCCAAAGGAAATATCTGCCGCTATAAGTGAGAAAGAAGCTTTCTGAGAAACTTCTCTGAGATCTGTTAATTCATCTCACAGAGTTACAGCATTCCACTCAAGAAGCCTTTCGCTAGGACTGTTCTTTTTGAATTTGCAAAGTGATATTTCGAAGCCCATAGACGGCTGTGGTGAAAAGGGAAATACCTTCAGTTAAAAAATGGAAAGAAGCTTTCTAAGAAACTGCTTGGTGTTCTGTTAATTCATCTCAAAGAGTTACAGCTTTACCCTCAAAAAGACTTTTGCTAAGACTCTTCTTGTGTAATATTCATGGTGATATTTGTAAGCCCTTATAGGGCTATGGTGAAAAAGGAAATATCCCAAGATAAAAGCTGAAAAGAAGCTTTCTGAGAAACTGCTTTGTGTTCTGTTAATTCACCTCACAGAGTTACAGCTTTCCCCTTAAGAAGCCTTTCGCTAAGACTGTTCTTGTGGAATTTGCAGAGTGGTATTTGTAAGCCCATAGAGGGCTATGGTGAAAAAGGAAATATCCTAAGATAAAAACTGAAAAGAACATTTCTGAGAAACTGCTTTGTGATACGTGACTTCCACTCACTGAGTGAGAGCTATATGTCATAGAGCTGTTTGCTAACCTTATTTCTGTGGAATCTGAGAAGGGATAATTCGGTTCCCTTTGAAGACTATAGGGCCAAAGGAAATATCCGCCATAAAAGTGAGAAAGAAGCTTTCTGAGAAACAGCTTTCTGATCTGTAAATTCATCCCACAGAGTTACAGCTTTCCCCTGAGGAAGCCTTTCGCTATGACTGTTCTTGTGGAATTTGCAAAGTGACATTTCGAAGGCCATAGAGAGCTATGGTGAAAAGGAAATATCTTCGGTTTAAAACGGGACAGAAGCTTTCTGAGACACTGCGTTGTGTTCTGTTAATTCATCTCACAAAGTTACAGCTTTCCCCTCACGAAGCCTTTCCCTAAGACTGTTCTTGTCGAATTTGGGAAGTGATATTTAGAAGCCTACAGAGGTCTACAGTGAAAAAGGAAATAACCTAAGATAAAAACTGAAAAGAAGCTTTCTGAAAAACTGCTTTGTGTTCTCTTAATTCATCTCACAGAGTTACAGCTTTCCTCTCAAGAATCCTTTCGCTAAGACTGTTCTTGTGCAATTTAGAACGTGATATTTAGAAGCCCATAGAGGGCTATGGAGAAAAAGGAAATGTCCTTAGATAAAAACTGGAAAGAAGCTTTCTGAGAAACTGCTTTGTGTTCTGTTAATTCATCTCACAGAGTTACAGCTTTCCCCTCGAGAAGCCTTTCGCTATGACTGTTCTTGTGTAATTCGCAAAGTAATATTTGGAAGCCCATATAGGGTTATGGTGAAAAAAGGAATATCTTCAGTTAGAAACTGTATAGAAGCTTTCTGAGAAACTGCTTTGTTTTCTGTTAATTCATCTCACAGAGTTACAGCTTTCCCCTCAAGAAGTCTTTCGTTAAGACTGTTCTTGTGGAATTTGCAAAGTGAAATTTGGAAGCCCATAGAGGGCTATGGTGAAAAAGGAAATGTCCTCAGATGAAAACAAGAAAGAAGCTTCTTGAGAAACTACTTTGTGTTCCGTTAATTCATCTCACACAGTTACAGCTTTGCCCTCCAGAAACCGTTCATTAAGACCGTTCTTGTGGAATTTTCAAAGTGCTATTTGGAAACCCATAGGGGGCTATGGTGAAAAAGGAAATATCTTCAGTTATAAACTGGAAAGAAGTTTTCTGAGAAACTGCTTTGTGTTCTGTTAATTCATCTGACGGTGTTACACCTTTCCCCTCAAGGAGCATTCCGCTAAGACTGTTCTTGTGGAATTTGCAAAGTGACATTTGGAAGCCCATAGAGGGCTGTGGTGAAAAAGAAATTTCCTCAGATAAGAACTGAAAAGAAGCTTTCTGAGAAACGACTTTGTGTTCTGTTAATTCATCTTATAGAATTACAGCTTTCCCCTCAAGAAGTCGTTCGGTAAGACTGTTCTTGTGGAATTTGCAAAGTGATATTTGGAAGCCCATAGAGGACCATGGTGTAAAGGAAATATCTTCAGATAAAAACTGGAAAGTAGCTTTCTGAGAAATTGCTTTGTGTTCTGTTAATTCATCTCACAGAATTACGGCTTTCCCCTCAAGAAAACTTTCGCTAAAGCTGTTTTTGTGGAATTTGGAAAAAGGTATATGGAAAACCATAGAGATCTATGGTTAAAAAGAAAATATCCTAAGATAAAAACTGAAAAGAAAATTTCTGAGAAACTGCTTTGTGTTCTCTGAATTCATCTCAAAGACTTACAGCTTTCCCCTCAAGAAACCGTTCACTAAGACTGTTCTCGTGGATTTTGCAAAGTGATATTTGGAAGCCCATAGAGTGCTATGGGGAGAAAGGAAATATCTTCAGTTAAAAAGTGGAAAGAACGTTTCTGAGAAACTGCTTTGTGTTCTGTTAATCCATCTCACAGAGGTACAGCATTCCCCTCAAGAAGTCGTTTACTAAGACTGTTCTTGTGAAATTTGCGAAGTGATATTTGGAAGTGCTTAGAGAACTATGGTGAAAAAGGAAATATCGTAAGATAAAAACCGAAAAGAAGCTTTCTGAGAAACTGCTTTGTGTTTTGTTAATTCATCTCAGAGAGTTACAGCTTTCCGAACAGAAAGCCATTCACTAAGACTGATCTTGTGTTATTTTCAAATTGATATTTGGAAGCCCATAGAGGGCTATGGTGAAAGGGGAAATATCTTCAGTTAAAAACTGGAAAGAAGCTTTCTGAGAAACGGTTTTGTGTTCTCTTAGTTCATCTCACAGAGTTACAGCTTTCCCCTCCAGAAGCCTTTCACCAAGACTGTTCTTGTGGAATTTCCAAAGTGGTCTTTGGAAGTCCATACGTCGCTATGGTGAAAAAGGATATAGCTTCAGTTAAAAAGTGAAAAGAAGCTTTCCGAGGAACTGCTTTGTGATATGTGATTTCCTGTCACTGAGAAACAGCTGTATTTCGTAGAACTGTTGGCTAGGCTTATTTCTGTGGAATCTGAGAAATGTTACTTCGGATCTCTTTGAAGACTATAGGTCCAAAGGAAATATCCGCCACTAAAAGTGTGAAAGAAGCTTTCTGAGAAACTTCTTTGAGTTCTGTGAATTGATCTCACAGAGCTACAGTTTCCCCTCAAGAGGCCTTTCGCTAAGACTGTTCTCGTGGAATTTGCAAAGTGATATTTGGAAAACAATAGAGGGCTATGGTGAAAAAGGAAATATCCTAAGATAAAAACTGAAAAGAAGCTTTTTGAGAAACTGTTTTGCGTACCGTTAATTCATCTCACAGAGTTATAGCTTTCCCCTCAAGAAGCCGTTCATTAAGACTGTTGTTGTGAAATTTGCAAAATGATATTTGGAAGCTCATAGAGGGCTATGGTGAAAATGGAAATATCTTCAGTTAAAAACTGGAGAGAAGCTTTCTGAGAAACTGCTTTGTGTTCTGTTAATTCATACACAGAGTTACACCTTTCCTATCACGAATCCTTTCGCTAAGACTGTTCTTGTGGAGTTTACAAAGTGATATTTGGAAGCCCATAGAGGGGTACGGTTAAAAAGGAAATTTCCTCACATAAAAACTGGAAAGAAGCTTTCTGAGAAACTGCTTTGTGTTTTGTTAATTCATCTCACAGTATTACAGCTCTACCCTCAAGAAGCCCTTCACTAAGACTGTTCTTCTGGAATTTCCAAAGAGATATTTGGAAGCCCATAGAGCGCTATGGTGAAAAAGGAAATATCTTCAGTTAAAAACTGGAGAGAAGCTTTCTGAGAAACTTCTTTGTGTTCTGTTAATTCATGCACAGAGTTACAGCTTTCCTATCAAGAATCCTTTCGCTAAGACTGTTCTTGTGGAGTTTACAAAGTGATATTTGGAAGCCCATAGAGGGGTACGTTTAAAAAGGAAATTTCCTCACATAAAAACTGGAAAGAAGTTTTCTGAGAAACTGCTTTGTGTTCTGTTAATTCATCTCACAGAGTTACAGCTTACCCCTCAAGAAGCATTTCGCTAAGACTGTTCTTGTGGAATTTGCAATGTGATATTTGGAAGCCCATGGAGGGATATGGTGAAAAAGGAAATATCTTCAATTAAAAACTGGAAAGAAGCTTTCTGAGAAACTGCTTTGTTTTCTGTTAATTCATCTCACAGAGTTTCAGCTTTCCCCTCCAGAAGTCTTTCGCTAAGACGGTTCTCGTGGAATTTGCAAAGTGATATTTGGAAGCCGTGAGAGGGCTATGGTGTAAAAGGAAATGTCCTCGGATCAAAAATGGAAAGAAGCTTTCCAACAAACTGTTTTGTGTTCTGTTAATTTATCTGACAGAGTTTCAGCTTTCCCCTCAAGAAGCCGTTCGCTAAGACTGTTCTTGTGGAATTTGCAAAGTGATATTTGAAAGCCCGTCGAGGGCTATGGTGAAAAAGGAAATACCTTCAGTTAAAAACTGGAAAGAAACTTTCTGAGAAACTGCTTTGTATTCTGTTAATTCACCTCACAGAGTTTCAGCTTTCCCCTCTAGAAGCCTTTCGCTAAGACTGTTCTTGTGGAATTTGCAAAGTGATATTTGTAAGCCCATAGAAGTCGATGGTGAAAACGTAAATATCCTAAGATAAAAACTGAAAAGAACCATTCTGAGAAACTGCTTTGTGTTTTGTTAATTCATCTCACAGAGTTACAGGTTTCCCTTCAAGAAGCCTTTCGCTAAGACAGTTCTTGTGGAATATGCAAAGTGATATTTGGAAGCTCATAGTGACCTATAGTGAAAAAGGATATATCTTCAGTTAAAAACTGAAAAGAAGCTTTCTGAGAAACTGCTTTGTGATATATGACTTCCACTCACTGAGTTACAGCTGTATTTCGTAGAGCTGTTTGGCAGTCTTATTTCTGTGGAATCTGAGAACTGTGATTTCGGATCCCTTTGAAGACTGAAGGGCCAAAGGAAATATCCGTCGTTAAAGTTAGAAAGAAGCTTTCTGAGAAACTTCTTTGTGATTTGCGAATTCATTTCACAGAGTTACAGCTTTCCCCTCAAGAAGCCTTTCGCTAAGATTATTCTTGCACAATTTGAAAAATGATATTTGGAAGCCAATAGACGGCTATGGTGAAAACGAAATATCCTCCGATAAAAACTGGAAAGAAGCTTTCTGAGAAATTGCTTTGTGTTCTTTTAATTCATCTCACAGACTTACAGCTTTCCCCTCAGGAAGTCTTTCGCTAAGACTGTTCTTGTGGAATTTGAAATGTGATATTTGGTAGCCCATAGAGCGCTATGGAGAAAAGGAAATATCTTCAGATAAAAACTGTAAAGAACATTCCTGAGAAACTGCTTTGTGTTCTGTTAATTCACCTAACAGAGTTACAGCTTTCCCCTCTAGAAGCCTTTCGCTAAGACTGTTCTTGCTGTATTTTCAAAGTGATATTTTGAAGCCCATAGAGGGCTACGGTGAAAAAGGATAAAGCTTCAGTTAAAAACTGAAAGAGGCTTTCTGAGAAACGGTTTAGTATTATGTGACTTCCACTCACTGAGTTACAGCTCTATTTCCTAGAGCTGTTTGATAGCCTTATTTCTATGGAATCGGAGAACTGTTATTTTGGATCCCTTTGAAGACTATAGGGCCAAAGGAAATATCTGCCGCTATAAGTGAGAAAGAAGCTTTCTGAGAAACTTCTCTGAGATCTGTTAATTCATCTCACAGAGTTACAGCATTCCACTCAAGAAGCCTTTCGCTAGGACTGTTCTTTTTGAATTTGCAAAGTGATATTTCGAAGCCCATAGACGGCTGTGGTGAAAAGGGAAATACCTTCAGTTAAAAAATGGAAAGAAGCTTTCTAAGAAACTGCTTGGTGTTCTGTTAATTCATCTCAAAGAGTTACAGCTTTACCCTCAAAAAGACTTTTGCTAAGACTCTTCTTGTGTAATACTCATAGTGATATTTGTAAGCCCTTATAGGGCTATGGTGAAAAAGGAAATATCCTAAGATAAAAGCTGAAAAGAAGCTTTCTGAGAAACTGCTTTGTGTTCTGTTAATTCACCTCACAGAGTTACAGCTTTCCCCTTAAGAAGCCTTTCGCTAAGACTGTTCTTGTGGAATTTGCAGAGTGGTATTTGTAAGCCCATAGAGGGCTATGGTGAAAAAGGAAATATCCTAAGATAAAAACTGAAAAGAACATTTCTGAGAAACTGCTTTGTGATACGTGACTTCCACTCACTGAGTGAGAGCTATATGTCATAGAGCTGTTTGCTAACCTTATTTCTGTGGAATCTGAGAAGGGATAATTCGGTTCCCTTTGAAGACTATAGGGCCAAAGGAAATATCCGCCATAAAAGTGAGAAAGAAGCTTTCTGAGAAACAGCTTTCTGATCTGTAAATTCATCCCACAGAGTTACAGCTTTCCCCTGAGGAAGCCTTTCGCTATGACTGTTCTTGTGGAATTTGCAAAGTGACATTTCGAAGGCCATAGAGAGCTATGGTGAAAAGGAAATATCTTCGGTTTAAAACGGGAAAGAAGCTTTCTGAGACACTGCGTTGTGTTCTGTTAATTCATCCCACAAAGTTACAGCTTTCCCCTCACGAAGCCTTTCCCTAAGACTGTTCTTGTCGAATTTGGGAAGTGATATTTAGAAGCCTACAGAGGTCTACAGTGAAAAAGGAAATAACCTAAGATAAAAACTGAAAAGAAGCTTTCTGAAAAACTGCTTTGTGTTCTCTTAATTCATCTCACAGAGTTACAGCTTTCCTCTCAAGAATCCTTTCGCTAAGACTGTTCTTGTGCAATTTAGAACGTGATATTTAGAAGCCCATAGAGGGCTATGGAGAAAAAGGAAATGTCCTTAGATAAAAACTGGAAAGAAGCTTTCTGAGAAACTGCTTTGTGTTCTGTTAATTCATCTCACAGAGTTACAGCTTTCCCCTCGAGAAGCCTTTCGCTATGACTGTTCTTGTGTAATTCGCAAAGTAATATTTGGAAGCCCATATAGGGTTATGGTGAAAAAAGGAATATCTTCAGTTAGAAAGTGTATAGAAGCTTTCTGAGAAACTGCTTTGTTTTCTGTTAATTCATCTCACAGAGTTACAGCTTTCCCCTCAAGAAGTCTTTCGTTAAGACTGTTCTTGTGGAATTTGCAAAGTGAAATTTGGAAGCCCATAGAGGGCTATGGTGAAAAAGGAAATGTCCTCAGATGAAAACTAGAAAGAAGCTTCTTGAGAAACTACTTTGTGTTCCGTTAATTCATCTCACACAGTTACAGCTTTGCCCTCCAGAAACCGTTCATTAAGACCGTTCTTGTGGAATTTTCAAAGTGCTATTTGGAAACCCATAGGGGGCTATGGTGAAAAAGGAAATATCTTCAGTTATAAACTGGAAAGAAGTTTTCTGAGAAACTGCTTTGTGTTCTGTTAATTCATCTGACAGTGTTACACCTTTCCCCTCAAGAAGCATTCCGCTAAGACTGTTCTTGTGGAATTTGCAAAGTGACATTTGGAAGCCCATAGAGGGCTGTGGTGAAAAAGAAATTTCCTCAGATAAGAACTGAAAAGAAGCTTTCTGAGAAACGACTTTGTGTTCTGTTAATTCATCTTATAGAATTACAGCTTTCCCCTCAAGAAGTCGTTCAGTAAGACTGTTCTTGTGGAATTTGCAAAGTGATATTTGGAAGCCCATAGAGGACCATGGTGTAAAGGAAATATCTTCAGATAAAAACTGGAAAGTAGCTTTCTGAGAAATTGCTTTGTGTTCTGTTAATTCATCTCACAGAATTACGGCTTTCCCCTCAAGAAAACTTTCGCTAAAGCTGTTTTTGTGGAATTTGGAAAAAGGTATATGGAAAACCATAGAGATCTATGGTTAAAAAGAAAATATCCTAAGATAAAAACTGAAAAGAAAATTTCTGAGAAACTGCTTTGTGTTCTCTGAATTCATCTCAAAGACTTACAGCTTTCCCCTCAAGAAACCGTTCACTAAGACTGTTCTCGTGGATTTTGCAAAGTGATATTTGGAAGCCCATAGAGTGCTATGGGGAAAAAGGAAATATCTTCAGTTAAAAAGTGGAAAGAACGTTTCTGAGAAACTGCTTTGTGTTCTGTTAATCCATCTCACAGAGGTACAGCATTCCCCTCAAGAAGTCGTTTACTAAGACTGTTCTTGTGAAATTTGCGAAGTGATATTTGGAAGTGCTTAGAGAACTATGGTGAAAAAGGAAATATCGTAAGATAAAAACCGAAAAGAAGCTTTCTGAGAAACTGCTTTGTGTTTTGTTAATTCATCTCAGAGAGTTACAGCTTTCCGAACAGAAAGCCATTCACTAAGACTGATCTTGTGTTATTTTCAAATTGATATTTGGAAGCCCATAGAGGGCTATGGTGAAAGGGGAAATATCTTCAGTTAAAAACTGGAAAGAAGCTTTCTGAGAAACGGTTTTGTGTTCTCTTAGTTCATCTCACAGAGTTACAGCTTTCCCCTCAAGAAGCCTTTCACCAAGACCGTTCTTGTGGAATTTCCAAAGTGGTCTTTGGAAGTCCATACGTCGCTATGGTGAAAAAGGATATAGCTTCAGTTAAAAAGTGAAAAGAAGCTTTCCGAGGAACTGCTTTGTGATATGTGATTTCCTGTCACTGAGAAACAGCTGTATTTCGTAGAACTGTTGGCTAGGCTTATTTCTGTGGAATCTGAGAAATGTTACTTCGGATCTCTTTGAAGACTATAGGTCCAAAGGAAATATCCGCCACTAAAAGTGTGAAAGAAGCTTTCTGAGAAACTTCTTTGAGTTCTGTGAATTGATCTCACAGAGCTACAGTTTCCCCTCAAGAGGCCTTTCGCTAAGACTGTTCTCGTGGAATTTGCAAAGTGATATTTGGAAAACAATAGAGGGCTATGGTGAAAAAGGAAATATCCTAAGATAAAAACTGAAAAGAAGCTTTTTGAGAAACTGTTTTGCGTACCGTTAATTCATCTCACAGAGTTATAGCTTTCCCCTCAAGAAGCCGTTCATTAAGACTGTTGTTGTGAAATTTGCAAAATGATATTTGGAAGCTCATAGAGGGCTATGGTGAAAATGGAAATATCTTCAGTTAAAAACTGGAGAGAAGCTTTCTGAGAAACTGCTTTGTGTTCTGTTAATTCATACACAGAGTTACACCTTTCCTATCACGAATCCTTTCGCTAAGACTGTTCTTGTGGAGTTTACAAAGTGATATTTGGAAGCCCATAGAGGGGTACGGTTAAAAAGGAAATTTCCTCACATAAAAACTGGAAAGAAGCTTTCTGAGAAACTGCTTTGTGTTTTGTTAATTCATCTCACAGTATTACAGCTCTACCCTCAAGAAGCCCTTCACTAAGACTGTTCTTCTGGAATTTCCAAAGAGATATTTGGAAGCCCATAGAGCGCTATGGTGAAAAAGGAAATATCTTCAGTTAAAAACTGGAGAGAAGCTTTCTGAGAAACTTCTTTGTGTTCTGTTAATTCATGCACAGAGTTACAGCTTTCCTATCAAGAATCCTTTCGCTAAGACTGTTCTTGTGGAGTTTACAAAGTGATATTTGGAAGCCCATAGAGGGGTACGTTTAAAAAGGAAATTTCCTCACATAAAAACTGGAAAGAAGTTTTCTGAGAAACTGCTTTGTGTTCTGTTAATTCATCTCACAGAGTTACAGCTTACCCCTCAAGAAGCATTTCGCTAAGACTGTTCTTGTGGAATTTGCAATGTGATATTTGGAAGCCCATGGAGGGATATGGTGAAAAAGGAAATATCTTCAATTAAAAACTGGAAAGAAGCTTTCTGAGAAACTGCTTTGTTTTCTGTTAATTCATCTCACAGAGTTTCAGCTTTCCCCTCCAGAAGTCTTTCGCTAAGACGGTTCTCGTGGAATTTGCAAAGTGATATTTGGAAGCCGTGAGAGGGCTATGGTGTAAAAGGAAATGTCCTCGGATCAAAAATGGAAAGAAGCTTTCCAACAAACTGTTTTGTGTTCTGTTAATTTATCTGACAGAGTTTCAGCTTTCCCCTCAAGAAGCCGTTCGCTAAGACTGTTCTTGTGGAATTTGCAAAGTGATATTTGAAAGCCCGTCGAGGGCTATGGTGAAAAAGGAAATACCTTCAGTTAAAAACTGGAAAGAAACTTTCTGAGAAACTGCTTTGTATTCTGTTAATTCACCTCACAGAGTTTCAGCTTTCCCCTCTAGAAGCCTTTCGCTAAGACTGTTCTTGTGGAATTTGCAAAGTGATATTTGTAAGCCCATAGAAGTCGATGGTGAAAACGTAAATATCCTAAGATAAAAACTGAAAAGAACCATTCTGAGAAACTGCTTTGTGTTTTGTTAATTCATCTCACAGAGTTACAGGTTTCCCTTCAAGAAGCCTTTCGCTAAGACAGTTCTTGTGGAATATGCAAAGTGATATTTGGAAGCTCATAGTGACCTATAGTGAAAAAGGATATATCTTCAGTTAAAAACTGAAAAGAAGCTTTCTGAGAAACTGCTTTGTGATATATGACTTCCACTCACTGAGTTACAGCTGTATTTCGTAGAGCTGTTTGGCAGTCTTATTTCTGTGGAATCTGAGAACTGTTATTTCGGATCCCTTTGAAGACTGAAGGGCCAAAGGAAATATCCGTCGTTAAAGTTAGAAAGAAGCTTTCTGAGAAACTTCTTTGTGATTTGCGAATTCATTTCACAGAGTTACAGCTTTCCCCTCAAGAAGCCTTTCGCTAAGATTATTCTTGCACAATTTGAAAAATGATATTTGGAAGCCAATAGACGGCTATGGTGAAAACGAAATATCCTCCGATAAAAACTGGAAAGAAGCTTTCTGAGAAATTGCTTTGTGTTCTTTTAATTCATCTCACAGACTTACAGCTTTCCCCTCAGGAAGTCTTTCGCTAAGACTGTTCTTGTGGAATTTGAAATGTGATATTTGGTAGCCCATAGAGCGCTATGGAGAAAAGGAAATATCTTCAGATAAAAACTGTAAAGAACATTCCTGAGAAACTGCTTTGTGTTCTGTTAATTCACCTAACAGAGTTACAGCTTTCCCCTCTAGAAGCCTTTCGCTAAGACTGTTCTTGCTGTATTTTCAAAGTGATATTTTGAAGCCCATAGAGGGCTACGGTGAAAAAGGATAAAGCTTCAGTTAAAAACTGAAAGAGGCTTTCTGAGAAACGGTTTAGTATTATGTGACTTCCACTCACTGAGTTACAGCTCTATTTCCTAGAGCTGTTTGATAGCCTTATTTCTATGGAATCGGAGAACTGTTATTTTGGATCCCCTTGAAGACTATAGGCCAAAGGAAATATCTGCCGCTATAAGTGAGAAAGAAGCTTTCTGAGAAACTTCTCTGAGATCTGTTAATTCATCTCACAGAGTTACAGCATTCCACTCAAGAAGCCTTTCGCTAGGACTGTTCTTTTTGAATTTGCAAAGTGATATTTCGAAGCCCATAGACGGCTGTGGTGAAAAGGGAAATACCTTCAGTTAAAAAATGGAAAGAAGCTTTCTAAGAAACTGCTTGGTGTTCTGTTAATTCATCTCAAAGAGTTACAGCTTTACCCTCAAAAAGACTTTTGCTAAGACTCTTCTTGTGTAATACTCATAGTGATATTTGTAAGCCCTTATAGGGCTATGGTGAAAAAGGAAATATCCCAAGATAAAAGCTGAAAAGAAGCTTTCTGAGAAACTGCTTTGTGTTCTGTTAATTCACCTCACAGAGTTACAGCTTTCCCCTTAAGAAGCCTTTCGCTAAGACTGTTCTTGTGGAATTTGCAGAGTGGTATTTGTAAGCCCATAGAGGGCTATGGTGAAAAAGGAAATATCCTAAGATAAAAACTGAAAAGAACATTTCTGAGAAACTGCTTTGTGATACGTGACTTCCACTCACTGAGTGAGAGCTATATGTCATAGAGCTGTTTGCTAACCTTATTTCTGTGGAATCTGAGAAGGGATAATTCGGTTCCCTTTGAAGACTATAGGGCCAAAGGAAATATCCGCCATAAAAGTGAGAAAGAAGCTTTCTGAGAAACAGCTTTCTGATCTGTAAATTCATCCCACAGAGTTACAGCTTTCCCCTGAGGAAGCCTTTCGCTATGACTGTTCTTGTGGAATTTGCAAAGTGACATTTCGAAGGCCATAGAGAGCTATGGTGAAAAGGAAATATCTTCGGTTTAAAACGGGAAAGAAGCTTTCTGAGACACTGCGTTGTGTTCTGTTAATTCATCCCACAAAGTTACAGCTTTCCCCTCACGAAGCCTTTCCCTAAGACTGTTCTTGTCGAATTTGGGAAGTGATATTTAGAAGCCTACAGAGGTCTACAGTGAAAAAGGAAATAACCTAAGATAAAAACTGAAAAGAAGCTTTCTGAAAAACTGCTTTGTGTTCTCTTAATTCATCTCACAGAGTTACAGCTTTCCTCTCAAGAATCCTTTCGCTAAGACTGTTCTTGTGCAATTTAGAACGTGATATTTAGAAGCCCATAGAGGGCTATGGAGAAAAAGGAAATGTCCTTAGATAAAAACTGGAAAGAAGCTTTCTGAGAAACTGCTTTGTGTTCTGTTAATTCATCTCACAGAGTTACAGCTTTCCCCTCGAGAAGCCTTTCGCTATGACTGTTCTTGTGTAATTCGCAAAGTAATATTTGGAAGCCCATATAGGGTTATGGTGAAAAAAGGAATATCTTCAGTTAGAAACTGTATAGAAGCTTTCTGAGAAACTGCTTTGTTTTCTGTTAATTCATCTCACAGAGTTACAGCTTTCCCCTCAAGAAGTCTTTCGTTAAGACTGTTCTTGTGGAATTTGCAAAGTGAAATTTGGAAGCCCATAGAGGGCTATGGTGAAAAAGGAAATGTCCTCAGATGAAAACTAGAAAGAAGCTTCTTGAGAAACTACTTTGTGTTCCGTTAATTCATCTCACACAGTTACAGCTTTGCCCTCCAGAAACCGTTCATTAAGACCGTTCTTGTGGAATTTTCAAAGTGCTATTTGGAAACCCATAGGGGGCTATGGTGAAAAAGGAAATATCTTCAGTTATAAACTGGAAAGAAGTTTTCTGAGAAACTGCTTTGTGTTCTGTTAATTCATCTGACAGTGTTACACCTTTCCCCTCAAGAAGCATTCCGCTAAGACTGTTCTTGTGGAATTTGCAAAGTGACATTTGGAAGCCCATAGAGGGCTGTGGTGAAAAAGAAATTTCCTCAGATAAGAACTGAAAAGAAGCTTTCTGAGAAACGACTTTGTGTTCTGTTAATTCATCTTATAGAATTACAGCTTTCCCCTCAAGAAGTCGTTCAGTAAGACTGTTCTTGTGGAATTTGCAAAGTGATATTTGGAAGCCCATAGAGGACCATGGTGTAAAGGAAATATCTTCAGATAAAAACTGGAAAGTAGCTTTCTGAGAAATTGCTTTGTGTTCTGTTAATTCATCTCACAGAATTACGGCTTTCCCCTCAAGAAAACTTTCGCTAAAGCTGTTTTTGTGGAATTTGGAAAAAGGTATATGGAAAACCATAGAGATCTATGGTTAAAAAGAAAATATCCTAAGATAAAAACTGAAAAGAAAATTTCTGAGAAACTGCTTTGTGTTCTCTGAATTCATCTCAAAGACTTACAGCTTTCCCCTCAAGAAACCGTTCACTAAGACTGTTCTCGTGGATTTTGCAAAGTGATATTTGGAAGCCCATAGAGTGCTATGGGGAAAAAGGAAATATCTTCAGTTAAAAAGTGGAAAGAACGTTTCTGAGAAACTGCTTTGTGTTCTGTTAATCCATCTCACAGAGGTACAGCATTCCCCTCAAGAAGTCGTTTACTAAGACTGTTCTTGTGAAATTTGCGAAGTGATATTTGGAAGTGCTTAGAGAACTATGGTGAAAAAGGAAATATCGTAAGATAAAAACCGAAAAGAAGCTTTCTGAGAAACTGCTTTGTGTTTTGTTAATTCATCTCAGAGAGTTACAGCTTTCCGAACAGAAAGCCATTCACTAAGACTGATCTTGTGTTATTTTCAAATTGATATTTGGAAGCCCATAGAGGGCTATGGTGAAAGGGGAAATATCTTCAGTTAAAAACTGGAAAGAAGCTTTCTGAGAAACGGTTTTGTGTTCTCTTAGTTCATCTCACAGAGTTACAGCTTTCCCCTCCAGAAGCCTTTCACCAAGACTGTTCTTGTGGAATTTCCAAAGTGGTCTTTGGAAGTCCATACGTCGCTATGGTGAAAAAGGATATAGCTTCAGTTAAAAAGTGAAAAGAAGCTTTCCGAGGAACTGCTTTGTGATATGTGATTTCCTGTCACTGAGAAACAGCTGTATTTCGTAGAACTGTTGGCTAGGCTTATTTCTGTGGAATCTGAGAAATGTTACTTCGGATCTCTTTGAAGACTATAGGTCCAAAGGAAATATCCGCCACTAAAAGTGTGAAAGAAGCTTTCTGAGAAACTTCTTTGAGTTCTGTGAATTGATCTCACAGAGCTACAGTTTCCCCTCAAGAGGCCTTTCGCTAAGACTGTTCTCGTGGAATTTGCAAAGTGATATTTGGAAAACAATAGAGGGCTATGGTGAAAAAGGAAATATCCTAAGATAAAAACTGAAAAGAAGCTTTTTGAGAAACTGTTTTGCGTACCGTTAATTCATCTCACAGAGTTATAGCTTTCCCCTCAAGAAGCCGTTCATTAAGACTGTTGTTGTGAAATTTGCAAAATGATATTTGGAAGCTCATAGAGGGCTATGGTGAAAATGGAAATATCTTCAGTTAAAAACTGGAGAGAAGCTTTCTGAGAAACTGCTTTGTGTTCTGTTAATTCATACACAGAGTTACACCTTTCCTATCACGAATCCTTTCGCTAAGACTGTTCTTGTGGAGTTTACAAAGTGATATTTGGAAGCCCATAGAGGGGTACGGTTAAAAAGGAAATTTCCTCACATAAAAACTGGAAAGAAGCTTTCTGAGAAACTGCTTTGTGTTTTGTTAATTCATCTCACAGTATTACAGCTCTACCCTCAAGAAGCCCTTCACTAAGACTGTTCTTCTGGAATTTCCAAAGAGATATTTGGAAGCCCATAGAGCGCTATGGTGAAAAAGGAAATATCTTCAGTTAAAAACTGGAGAGAAGCTTTCTGAGAAACTTCTTTGTGTTCTGTTAATTCATGCACAGAGTTACAGCTTTCCTATCAAGAATCCTTTCGCTAAGACTGTTCTTGTGGAGTTTACAAAGTGATATTTGGAAGCCCATAGAGGGGTACGTTTAAAAAGGAAATTTCCTCACATAAAAACTGGAAAGAAGTTTTCTGAGAAACTGCTTTGTGTTCTGTTAATTCATCTCACAGAGTTACAGCTTACCCCTCAAGAAGCATTTCGCTAAGACTGTTCTTGTGGAATTTGCAATGTGATATTTGGAAGCCCATGGAGGGATATGGTGAAAAAGGAAATATCTTCAATTAAAAACTGGAAAGAAGCTTTCTGAGAAACTGCTTTGTTTTCTGTTAATTCATCTCACAGAGTTTCAGCTTTCCCCTCCAGAAGTCTTTCGCTAAGACGGTTCTCGTGGAATTTGCAAAGTGATATTTGGAAGCCGTGAGAGGGCTATGGTGTAAAAGGAAATGTCCTCGGATCAAAAATGGAAAGAAGCTTTCCAACAAACTGTTTTGTGTTCTGTTAATTTATCTGACAGAGTTTCAGCTTTCCCCTCAAGAAGCCGTTCGCTAAGACTGTTCTTGTGGAATTTGCAAAGTGATATTTGAAAGCCCGTCGAGGGCTATGGTGAAAAAGGAAATACCTTCAGTTAAAAACTGGAAAGAAACTTTCTGAGAAACTGCTTTGTATTCTGTTAATTCACCTCACAGAGTTTCAGCTTTCCCCTCTAGAAGCCTTTCGCTAAGACTGTTCTTGTGGAATTTGCAAAGTGATATTTGTAAGCCCATAGAAGTCGATGGTGAAAACGTAAATATCCTAAGATAAAAACTGAAAAGAACCATTCTGAGAAACTGCTTTGTGTTTTGTTAATTCATCTCACAGAGTTACAGGTTTCCCTTCAAGAAGCCTTTCGCTAAGACAGTTCTTGTGGAATATGCAAAGTGATATTTGGAAGCTCATAGTGACCTATAGTGAAAAAGGATATATCTTCAGTTAAAAACTGAAAAGAAGCTTTCTGAGAAACTGCTTTGTGATATATGACTTCCACTCACTGAGTTACAGCTGTATTTCGTAGAGCTGTTTGGCAGTCTTATTTCTGTGGAATCTGAGAACTGTTATTTCGGATCCCTTTGAAGACTGAAGGGCCAAAGGAAATATCCGTCGTTAAAGTTAGAAAGAAGCTTTCTGAGAAACTTCTTTGTGATTTGCGAATTCATTTCACAGAGTTACAGCTTTCCCCTCAAGAAGCCTTTCGCTAAGATTATTCTTGCACAATTTGAAAAATGATATTTGGAAGCCAATAGACGGCTATGGTGAAAACGAAATATCCTCCGATAAAAACTGGAAAGAAGCTTTCTGAGAAATTGCTTTGTGTTCTTTTAATTCATCTCACAGACTTACAGCTTTCCCCTCAGGAAGTCTTTCGCTAAGACTGTTCTTGTGGAATTTGAAATGTGATATTTGGTAGCCCATAGAGCGCTATGGAGAAAAGGAAATATCTTCAGATAAAAACTGTAAAGAACATTCCTGAGAAACTGCTTTGTGTTCTGTTAATTCACCTAACAGAGTTACAGCTTTCCCCTCTAGAAGCCTTTCGCTAAGACTGTTCTTGCTGTATTTTCAAAGTGATATTTTGAAGCCCATAGAGGGCTACGGTGAAAAAGGATAAAGCTTCAGTTAAAAACTGAAAGAGGCTTTCTGAGAAACGGTTTAGTATTATGTGACTTCCACTCACTGAGTTACAGCTCTATTTCCTAGAGCTGTTTGATAGCCTTATTTCTATGGAATCGGAGAACTGTTATTTTGGATCCCTTTGAAGACTATAGGGCCAAAGGAAATATCTGCCGCTATAAGTGAGAAAGAAGCTTTCTGAGAAACTTCTCTGAGATCTGTTAATTCATCTCACAGAGTTACAGCATTCCACTCAAGAAGCCTTTCGCTAGGACTGTTCTTTTTGAATTTGCAAAGTGATATTTCGAAGCCCATAGACGGCTGTGGTGAAAAGGGAAATACCTTCAGTTAAAAAATGGAAAGAAGCTTTCTAAGAAACTGCTTGGTGTTCTGTTAATTCATCTCAAAGAGTTACAGCTTTACCCTCAAAAAGACTTTTGCTAAGACTCTTCTTGTGTAATACTCATAGTGATATTTGTAAGCCCTTATAGGGCTATGGTGAAAAAGGAAATATCCTAAGATAAAAGCTGAAAAGAAGCTTTCTGAGAAACTGCTTTGTGTTCTGTTAATTCACCTCACAGAGTTACAGCTTTCCCCTTAAGAAGCCTTTCGCTAAGACTGTTCTTGTGGAATTTGCAGAGTGGTATTTGTAAGCCCATAGAGGGCTATGGTGAAAAAGGAAATATCCTAAGATAAAAACTGAAAAGAACATTTCTGAGAAACTGCTTTGTGATACGTGACTTCCACTCACTGAGTGAGAGCTATATGTCATAGAGCTGTTTGCTAACCTTATTTCTGTGGAATCTGAGAAGGGATAATTCGGTTCCCTTTGAAGACTATAGGGCCAAAGGAAATATCCGCCATAAAAGTGAGAAAGAAGCTTTCTGAGAAACAGCTTTCTGATCTGTAAATTCATCCCACAGAGTTACAGCTTTCCCCTGAGGAAGCCTTTCGCTATGACTGTTCTTGTGGAATTTGCAAAGTGACATTTCGAAGGCCATAGAGAGCTATGGTGAAAAGGAAATATCTTCGGTTTAAAACGGGAAAGAAGCTTTCTGAGACACTGCGTTGTGTTCTGTTAATTCATCCCACAAAGTTACAGCTTTCCCCTCACGAAGCCTTTCCCTAAGACTGTTCTTGTCGAATTTGGGAAGTGATATTTAGAAGCCTACAGAGGTCTACAGTGAAAAAGGAAATAACCTAAGATAAAAACTGAAAAGAAGCTTTCTGAAAAACTGCTTTGTGTTCTCTTAATTCATCTCACAGAGTTACAGCTTTCCTCTCAAGAATCCTTTCGCTAAGACTGTTCTTGTGCAATTTAGAACGTGATATTTAGAAGCCCATAGAGGGCTATGGAGAAAAAGGAAATGTCCTTAGATAAAAACTGGAAAGAAGCTTTCTGAGAAACTGCTTTGTGTTCTGTTAATTCATCTCACAGAGTTACAGCTTTCCCCTCGAGAAGCCTTTCGCTATGACTGTTCTTGTGTAATTCGCAAAGTAATATTTGGAAGCCCATATAGGGTTATGGTGAAAAAAGGAATATCTTCAGTTAGAAAGTGTATAGAAGCTTTCTGAGAAACTGCTTTGTTTTCTGTTAATTCATCTCACAGAGTTACAGCTTTCCCCTCAAGAAGTCTTTCGTTAAGACTGTTCTTGTGGAATTTGCAAAGTGAAATTTGGAAGCCCATAGAGGGCTATGGTGAAAAAGGAAATGTCCTCAGATGAAAACTAGCAAGAAGCTTCTTGAGAAACTACTTTGTGTTCCGTTAATTCATCTCACACAGTTACAGCTTTGCCCTCCAGAAACCGTTCATTAAGACCGTTCTTGTGGAATTTTCAAAGTGCTATTTGGAAACCCATAGGGGGCTATGGTGAAAAAGGAAATATCTTCAGTTATAAACTGGAAAGAAGTTTTCTGAGAAACTGCTTTGTGTTCTGTTAATTCATCTGACAGTGTTACACCTTTCCCCTCAAGAAGCATTCCGCTAAGACTGTTCTTGTGGAATTTGCAAAGTGACATTTGGAAGCCCATAGAGGGCTGTGGTGAAAAAGAAATTTCCTCAGATAAGAACTGAAAAGAAGCTTTCTGAGAAACGACTTTGTGTTCTGTTAATTCATCTTATAGAATTACAGCTTTCCCCTCAAGAAGTCGTTCAGTAAGACTGTTCTTGTGGAATTTGCAAAGTGATATTTGGAAGCCCATAGAGGACCATGGTGTAAAGGAAATATCTTCAGATAAAAACTGGAAAGTAGCTTTCTGAGAAATTGCTTTGTGTTCTGTTAATTCATCTCACAGAATTACGGCTTTCCCCTCAAGAAAACTTTCGCTAAAGCTGTTTTTGTGGAATTTGGAAAAAGGTATATGGAAAACCATAGAGATCTATGGTTAAAAAGAAAATATCCTAAGATAAAAACTGAAAAGAAAATTTCTGAGAAACTGCTTTGTGTTCTCTGAATTCATCTCAAAGACTTACAGCTTTCCCCTCAAGAAACCGTTCACTAAGACTGTTCTCGTGGATTTTGCAAAGTGATATTTGGAAGCCCATAGAGTGCTATGGGGAAAAAGGAAATATCTTCAGTTAAAAAGTGGAAAGAACGTTTCTGAGAAACTGCTTTGTGTTCTGTTAATCCATCTCACAGAGGTACAGCATTCCCCTCAAGAAGTCGTTTACTAAGACTGTTCTTGTGAAATTTGCGAAGTGATATTTGGAAGTGCTTAGAGAACTATGGTGAAAAAGGAAATATCGTAAGATAAAAACCGAAAAGAAGCTTTCTGAGAAACTGCTTTGTGTTTTGTTAATTCATCTCAGAGAGTTACAGCTTTCCGAACAGAAAGCCATTCACTAAGACTGATCTTGTGTTATTTTCAAATTGATATTTGGAAGCCCATAGAGGGCTATGGTGAAAGGGGAAATATCTTCAGTTAAAAACTGGAAAGAAGCTTTCTGAGAAACGGTTTTGTGTTCTCTTAGTTCATCTCACAGAGTTACAGCTTTCCCCTCCAGAAGCCTTTCACCAAGACTGTTCTTGTGGAATTTCCAAAGTGGTCTTTGGAAGTCCATACGTCGCTATGGTGAAAAAGGATATAGCTTCAGTTAAAAAGTGAAAAGAAGCTTTCCGAGGAACTGCTTTGTGATATGTGATTTCCTGTCACTGAGAAACAGCTGTATTTCGTAGAACTGTTGGCTAGGCTTATTTCTGTGGAATCTGAGAAATGTTACTTCGGATCTCTTTGAAGACTATAGGTCCAAAGGAAATATCCGCCACTAAAAGTGTGAAAGAAGCTTTCTGAGAAACTTCTTTGAGTTCTGTGAATTGATCTCACAGAGCTACAGTTTCCCCTCAAGAGGCCTTTCGCTAAGACTGTTCTCGTGGAATTTGCAAAGTGATATTTGGAAAACAATAGAGGGCTATGGTGAAAAAGGAAATATCCTAAGATAAAAACTGAAAAGAAGCTTTTTGAGAAACTGTTTTGCGTACCGTTAATTCATCTCACAGAGTTATAGCTTTCCCCTCAAGAAGCCGTTCATTAAGACTGTTGTTGTGAAATTTGCAAAATGATATTTGGAAGCTCATAGAGGGCTATGGTGAAAATGGAAATATCTTCAGTTAAAAACTGGAGAGAAGCTTTCTGAGAAACTGCTTTGTGTTCTGTTAATTCATACACAGAGTTACACCTTTCCTATCACGAATCCTTTCGCTAAGACTGTTCTTGTGGAGTTTACAAAGTGATATTTGGAAGCCCATAGAGGGGTACGGTTAAAAAGGAAATTTCCTCACATAAAAACTGGAAAGAAGCTTTCTGAGAAACTGCTTTGTGTTTTGTTAATTCATCTCACAGTATTACAGCTCTACCCTCAAGAAGCCCTTCACTAAGACTGTTCTTCTGGAATTTCCAAAGAGATATTTGGAAGCCCATAGAGCGCTATGGTGAAAAAGGAAATATCTTCAGTTAAAAACTGGAGAGAAGCTTTCTGAGAAACTTCTTTGTGTTCTGTTAATTCATGCACAGAGTTACAGCTTTCCTATCAAGAATCCTTTCGCTAAGACTGTTCTTGTGGAGTTTACAAAGTGATATTTGGAAGCCCATAGAGGGGTACGTTTAAAAAGGAAATTTCCTCACATAAAAACTGGAAAGAAGTTTTCTGAGAAACTGCTTTGTGTTCTGTTAATTCATCTCACAGAGTTACAGCTTACCCCTCAAGAAGCATTTCGCTAAGACTGTTCTTGTGGAATTTGCAATGTGATATTTGGAAGCCCATGGAGGGATATGGTGAAAAAGGAAATATCTTCAATTAAAAACTGGAAAGAAGCTTTCTGAGAAACTGCTTTGTTTTCTGTTAATTCATCTCACAGAGTTTCAGCTTTCCCCTCCAGAAGTCTTTCGCTAAGACGGTTCTCGTGGAATTTGCAAAGTGATATTTGGAAGCCGTGAGAGGGCTATGGTGTAAAAGGAAATGTCCTCGGATCAAAAATGGAAAGAAGCTTTCCAACAAACTGTTTTGTGTTCTGTTAATTTATCTGACAGAGTTTCAGCTTTCCCCTCAAGAAGCCGTTCGCTAAGACTGTTCTTGTGGAATTTGCAAAGTGATATTTGAAAGCCCGTCGAGGGCTATGGTGAAAAAGGAAATACCTTCAGTTAAAAACTGGAAAGAAACTTTCTGAGAAACTGCTTTGTATTCTGTTAATTCACCTCACAGAGTTTCAGCTTTCCCCTCTAGAAGCCTTTCGCTAAGACTGTTCTTGTGGAATTTGCAAAGTGATATTTGTAAGCCCATAGAAGTCGATGGTGAAAACGTAAATATCCTAAGATAAAAACTGAAAAGAACCATTCTGAGAAACTGCTTTGTGTTTTGTTAATTCATCTCACAGAGTTACAGGTTTCCCTTCAAGAAGCCTTTCGCTAAGACAGTTCTTGTGGAATATGCAAAGTGATATTTGGAAGCTCATAGTGACCTATAGTGAAAAAGGATATATCTTCAGTTAAAAACTGAAAAGAAGCTTTCTGAGAAACTGCTTTGTGATATATGACTTCCACTCACTGAGTTACAGCTGTATTTCGTAGAGCTGTTTGGCAGTCTTATTTCTGTGGAATCTGAGAACTGTTATTTCGGATCCCTTTGAAGACTGAAGGGCCAAAGGAAATATCCGTCGTTAAAGTTAGAAAGAAGCTTTCTGAGAAACTTCTTTGTGATTTGCGAATTCATTTCACAGAGTTACAGCTTTCCCCTCAAGAAGCCTTTCGCTAAGATTATTCTTGCACAATTTGAAAAATGATATTTGGAAGCCAATAGACGGCTATGGTGAAAACGAAATATCCTCCGATAAAAACTGGAAAGAAGCTTTCTGAGAAATTGCTTTGTGTTCTTTTAATTCATCTCACAGACTTACAGCTTTCCCCTCAGGAAGTCTTTCGCTAAGACTGTTCTTGTGGAATTTGAAATGTGATATTTGGTAGCCCATAGAGCGCTATGGAGAAAAGGAAATATCTTCAGATAAAAACTGTAAAGAACATTCCTGAGAAACTGCTTTGTGTTCTGTTAATTCACCTAACAGAGTTACAGCTTTCCCCTCTAGAAGCCTTTCGCTAAGACTGTTCTTGCTGTATTTTCAAAGTGATATTTTGAAGCCCATAGAGGGCTACGGTGAAAAAGGATAAAGCTTCAGTTAAAAACTGAAAGAGGCTTTCTGAGAAACGGTTTAGTATTATGTGACTTCCACTCACTGAGTTACAGCTCTATTTCCTAGAGCTGTTTGATAGCCTTATTTCTATGGAATCGGAGAACTGTTATTTTGGATCCCTTTGAAGACTATAGGCCAAAGGAAATATCTGCCGCTATAAGTGAGAAAGAAGCTTTCTGAGAAACTTCTCTGAGATCTGTTAATTCATCTCACAGAGTTACAGCATTCCACTCAAGAAGCCTTTCGCTAGGACTGTTCTTTTTGAATTTGCAAAGTGATATTTCGAAGCCCATAGACGGCTGTGGTGAAAAGGGAAATACCTTCAGTTAAAAAATGGAAAGAAGCTTTCTAAGAAACTGCTTGGTGTTCTGTTAATTCATCTCAAAGAGTTACAGCTTTACCCTCAAAAAGACTTTTGCTAAGACTCTTCTTGTGTAATACTCATAGTGATATTTGTAAGCCCTTATAGGGCTATGGTGAAAAAGGAAATATCCTAAGATAAAAGCTGAAAAGAAGCTTTCTGAGAAACTGCTTTGTGTTCTGTTAATTCACCTCACAGAGTTACAGCTTTCCCCTTAAGAAGCCTTTCGCTAAGACTGTTCTTGTGGAATTTGCAGAGTGGTATTTGTAAGCCCATAGAGGGCTATGGTGAAAAAGGAAATATCCTAAGATAAAAACTGAAAAGAACATTTCTGAGAAACTGCTTTGTGATACGTGACTTCCACTCACTGAGTGAGAGCTATATGTCATAGAGCTGTTTGCTAACCTTATTTCTGTGGAATCTGAGAAGGGATAATTCGGTTCCCTTTGAAGACTATAGGGCCAAAGGAAATATCCGCCATAAAAGTGAGAAAGAAGCTTTCTGAGAAACAGCTTTCTGATCTGTAAATTCATCCCACAGAGTTACAGCTTTCCCCTGAGGAAGCCTTTCGCTATGACTGTTCTTGTGGAATTTGCAAAGTGACATTTCGAAGGCCATAGAGAGCTATGGTGAAAAGGAAATATCTTCGGTTTAAAACGGGAAAGAAGCTTTCTGAGACACTGCGTTGTGTTCTGTTAATTCATCCCACAAAGTTACAGCTTTCCCCTCACGAAGCCTTTCCCTAAGACTGTTCTTGTCGAATTTGGGAAGTGATATTTAGAAGCCTACAGAGGTCTACAGTGAAAAAGGAAATAACCTAAGATAAAAACTGAAAAGAAGCTTTCTGAAAAACTGCTTTGTGTTCTCTTAATTCATCTCACAGAGTTACAGCTTTCCTCTCAAGAATCCTTTCGCTAAGACTGTTCTTGTGCAATTTAGAACGTGATATTTAGAAGCCCATAGAGGGCTATGGAGAAAAAGGAAATGTCCTTAGATAAAAACTGGAAAGAAGCTTTCTGAGAAACTGCTTTGTGTTCTGTTAATTCATCTCACAGAGTTACAGCTTTCCCCTCGAGAAGCCTTTCGCTATGACTGTTCTTGTGTAATTCGCAAAGTAATATTTGGAAGCCCATATAGGGTTATGGTGAAAAAAGGAATATCTTCAGTTAGAAACTGTATAGAAGCTTTCTGAGAAACTGCTTTGTTTTCTGTTAATTCATCTCACAGAGTTACAGCTTTCCCCTCAAGAAGTCTTTCGTTAAGACTGTTCTTGTGGAATTTGCAAAGTGAAATTTGGAAGCCCATAGAGGGCTATGGTGAAAAAGGAAATGTCCTCAGATGAAAACAAGAAAGAAGCTTCTTGAGAAACTACTTTGTGTTCCGTTAATTCATCTCACACAGTTACAGCTTTGCCCTCCAGAAACCGTTCATTAAGACCGTTCTTGTGGAATTTTCAAAGTGCTATTTGGAAACCCATAGGGGGCTATGGTGAAAAAGGAAATATCTTCAGTTATAAACTGGAAAGAAGTTTTCTGAGAAACTGCTTTGTGTTCTGTTAATTCATCTGACAGTGTTACACCTTTCCCCTCAAGAAGCATTCCGCTAAGACTGTTCTTGTGGAATTTGCAAAGTGACATTTGGAAGCCCATAGAGGGCTGTGGTGAAAAAGAAATTTCCTCAGATAAGAACTGAAAAGAAGCTTTCTGAGAAACGACTTTGTGTTCTGTTAATTCATCTTATAGAATTACAGCTTTCCCCTCAAGAAGTCGTTCAGTAAGACTGTTCTTGTGGAATTTGCAAAGTGATATTTGGAAGCCCATAGAGGACCATGGTGTAAAGGAAATATCTTCAGATAAAAACTGGAAAGTAGCTTTCTGAGAAATTGCTTTGTGTTCTGTTAATTCATCTCACAGAATTACGGCTTTCCCCTCAAGAAAACTTTCGCTAAAGCTGTTTTTGTGGAATTTGGAAAAAGGTATATGGAAAACCATAGAGATCTATGGTTAAAAAGAAAATATCCTAAGATAAAAACTGAAAAGAAAATTTCTGAGAAACTGCTTTGTGTTCTCTGAATTCATCTCAAAGACTTACAGCTTTCCCCTCAAGAAACCGTTCACTAAGACTGTTCTCGTGGATTTTGCAAAGTGATATTTGGAAGCCCATAGAGTGCTATGGGGAAAAAGGAAATATCTTCAGTTAAAAAGTGGAAAGAACGTTTCTGAGAAACTGCTTTGTGTTCTGTTAATCCATCTCACAGAGGTACAGCATTCCCCTCAAGAAGTCGTTTACTAAGACTGTTCTTGTGAAATTTGCGAAGTGATATTTGGAAGTGCTTAGAGAACTATGGTGAAAAAGGAAATATCGTAAGATAAAAACCGAAAAGAAGCTTTCTGAGAAACTGCTTTGTGTTTTGTTAATTCATCTCAGAGAGTTACAGCTTTCCGAACAGAAAGCCATTCACTAAGACTGATCTTGTGTTATTTTCAAATTGATATTTGGAAGCCCATAGAGGGCTATGGTGAAAGGGGAAATATCTTCAGTTAAAAACTGGAAAGAAGCTTTCTGAGAAACGGTTTTGTGTTCTCTTAGTTCATCTCACAGAGTTACAGCTTTCCCCTCCAGAAGCCTTTCACCAAGACCGTTCTTGTGGAATTTCCAAAGTGGTCTTTGGAAGTCCATACGTCGCTATGGTGAAAAAGGATATAGCTTCAGTTAAAAAGTGAAAAGAAGCTTTCCGAGGAACTGCTTTGTGATATGTGATTTCCTGTCACTGAGAAACAGCTGTATTTCGTAGAACTGTTGGCTAGGCTTATTTCTGTGGAATCTGAGAAATGTTACTTCGGATCTCTTTGAAGACTATAGGTCCAAAGGAAATATCCGCCACTAAAAGTGTGAAAGAAGCTTTCTGAGAAACTTCTTTGAGTTCTGTGAATTGATCTCACAGAGCTACAGTTTCCCCTCAAGAGGCCTTTCGCTAAGACTGTTCTCGTGGAATTTGCAAAGTGATATTTGGAAAACAATAGAGGGCTATGGTGAAAAAGGAAATATCCTAAGATAAAAACTGAAAAGAAGCTTTTTGAGAAACTGTTTTGCGTACCGTTAATTCATCTCACAGAGTTATAGCTTTCCCCTCAAGAAGCCGTTCATTAAGACTGTTGTTGTGAAATTTGCAAAATGATATTTGGAAGCTCATAGAGGGCTATGGTGAAAATGGAAATATCTTCAGTTAAAAACTGGAGAGAAGCTTTCTGAGAAACTGCTTTGTGTTCTGTTAATTCATACACAGAGTTACACCTTTCCTATCACGAATCCTTTCGCTAAGACTGTTCTTGTGGAGTTTACAAAGTGATATTTGGAAGCCCATAGAGGGGTACGGTTAAAAAGGAAATTTCCTCACATAAAAACTGGAAAGAAGCTTTCTGAGAAACTGCTTTGTGTTTTGTTAATTCATCTCACAGTATTACAGCTCTACCCTCAAGAAGCCCTTCACTAAGACTGTTCTTCTGGAATTTCCAAAGAGATATTTGGAAGCCCATAGAGCGCTATGGTGAAAAAGGAAATATCTTCAGTTAAAAACTGGAGAGAAGCTTTCTGAGAAACTTCTTTGTGTTCTGTTAATTCATGCACAGAGTTACAGCTTTCCTATCAAGAATCCTTTCGCTAAGACTGTTCTTGTGGAGTTTACAAAGTGATATTTGGAAGCCCATAGAGGGGTACGTTTAAAAAGGAAATTTCCTCACATAAAAACTGGAAAGAAGTTTTCTGAGAAACTGCTTTGTGTTCTGTTAATTCATCTCACAGAGTTACAGCTTACCCCTCAAGAAGCATTTCGCTAAGACTGTTCTTGTGGAATTTGCAATGTGATATTTGGAAGCCCATGGAGGGATATGGTGAAAAAGGAAATATCTTCAATTAAAAACTGGAAAGAAGCTTTCTGAGAAACTGCTTTGTTTTCTGTTAATTCATCTCACAGAGTTTCAGCTTTCCCCTCCAGAAGTCTTTCGCTAAGACGGTTCTCGTGGAATTTGCAAAGTGATATTTGGAAGCCGTGAGAGGGCTATGGTGTAAAAGGAAATGTCCTCGGATCAAAAATGGAAAGAAGCTTTCCAACAAACTGTTTTGTGTTCTGTTAATTTATCTGACAGAGTTTCAGCTTTCCCCTCAAGAAGCCGTTCGCTAAGACTGTTCTTGTGGAATTTGCAAAGTGATATTTGAAAGCCCGTCGAGGGCTATGGTGAAAAAGGAAATACCTTCAGTTAAAAACTGGAAAGAAACTTTCTGAGAAACTGCTTTGTATTCTGTTAATTCACCTCACAGAGTTTCAGCTTTCCCCTCTAGAAGCCTTTCGCTAAGACTGTTCTTGTGGAATTTGCAAAGTGATATTTGTAAGCCCATAGAAGTCGATGGTGAAAACGTAAATATCCTAAGATAAAAACTGAAAAGAACCATTCTGAGAAACTGCTTTGTGTTTTGTTAATTCATCTCACAGAGTTACAGGTTTCCCTTCAAGAAGCCTTTCGCTAAGACAGTTCTTGTGGAATATGCAAAGTGATATTTGGAAGCTCATAGTGACCTATAGTGAAAAAGGATATATCTTCAGTTAAAAACTGAAAAGAAGCTTTCTGAGAAACTGCTTTGTGATATATGACTTCCACTCACTGAGTTACAGCTGTATTTCGTAGAGCTGTTTGGCAGTCTTATTTCTGTGGAATCTGAGAACTGTTATTTCGGATCCCTTTGAAGACTGAAGGGCCAAAGGAAATATCCGTCGTTAAAGTTAGAAAGAAGCTTTCTGAGAAACTTCTTTGTGATTTGCGAATTCATTTCACAGAGTTACAGCTTTCCCCTCAAGAAGCCTTTCGCTAAGATTATTCTTGCACAATTTGAAAAATGATATTTGGAAGCCAATAGACGGCTATGGTGAAAACGAAATATCCTCCGATAAAAACTGGAAAGAAGCTTTCTGAGAAATTGCTTTGTGTTCTTTTAATTCATCTCACAGACTTACAGCTTTCCCCTCAGGAAGTCTTTCGCTAAGACTGTTCTTGTGGAATTTGAAATGTGATATTTGGTAGCCCATAGAGCGCTATGGAGAAAAGGAAATATCTTCAGATAAAAACTGTAAAGAACATTCCTGAGAAACTGCTTTGTGTTCTGTTAATTCACCTAACAGAGTTACAGCTTTCCCCTCTAGAAGCCTTTCGCTAAGACTGTTCTTGCTGTATTTTCAAAGTGATATTTTGAAGCCCATAGAGGGCTACGGTGAAAAAGGATAAAGCTTCAGTTAAAAACTGAAAGAGGCTTTCTGAGAAACGGTTTAGTATTATGTGACTTCCACTCACTGAGTTACAGCTCTATTTCCTAGAGCTGTTTGATAGCCTTATTTCTATGGAATCGGAGAACTGTTATTTTGGATCCCTTTGAAGACTATAGGGCCAAAGGAAATATCTGCCGCTATAAGTGAGAAAGAAGCTTTCTGAGAAACTTCTCTGAGATCTGTTAATTCATCTCACAGAGTTACAGCATTCCACTCAAGAAGCCTTTTGCTAGGACTGTTCTTTTTGAATTTGCAAAGTGATATTTCGAAGCCCATAGACGGCTGTGGTGAAAAGGGAAATACCTTCAGTTAAAAAATGGAAAGAAGCTTTCTAAGAAACTGCTTGGTGTTCTGTTAATTCATCTCAAAGAGTTACAGCTTTACCCTCAAAAAGACTTTTGCTAAGACTCTTCTTGTGTAATACTCATAGTGATATTTGTAAGCCCTTATAGGGCTATGGTGAAAAAGGAAATATCCTAAGATAAAAGCTGAAAAGAAGCTTTCTGAGAAACTGCTTTGTGTTCTGTTAATTCACCTCACAGAGTTACAGCTTTCCCCTTAAGAAGCCTTTCGCTAAGACTGTTCTTGTGGAATTTGCAGAGTGGTATTTGTAAGCCCATAGAGGGCTATGGTGAAAAAGGAAATATCCTAAGATAAAAACTGAAAAGAACATTTCTGAGAAACTGCTTTGTGATACGTGACTTCCACTCACTGAGTGAGAGCTATATGTCATAGAGCTGTTTGCTAACCTTATTTCTGTGGAATCTGAGAAGGGATAATTCGGTTCCCTTTGAAGACTATAGGGCCAAAGGAAATATCCGCCATAAAAGTGAGAAAGAAGCTTTCTGAGAAACAGCTTTCTGATCTGTAAATTCATCCCACAGAGTTACAGCTTTCCCCTGAGGAAGCCTTTCGCTATGACTGTTCTTGTGGAATTTGCAAAGTGACATTTCGAAGGCCATAGAGAGCTATGGTGAAAAGGAAATATCTTCGGTTTAAAACGGGAAAGAAGCTTTCTGAGACACTGCGTTGTGTTCTGTTAATTCATCCCACAAAGTTACAGCTTTCCCCTCACGAAGCCTTTCCCTAAGACTGTTCTTGTCGAATTTGGGAAGTGATATTTAGAAGCCTACAGAGGTCTACAGTGAAAAAGGAAATAACCTAAGATAAAAACTGAAAAGAAGCTTTCTGAAAAACTGCTTTGTGTTCTCTTAATTCATCTCACAGAGTTACAGCTTTCCTCTCAAGAATCCTTTCGCTAAGACTGTTCTTGTGCAATTTAGAACGTGATATTTAGAAGCCCATAGAGGGCTATGGAGAAAAAGGAAATGTCCTTAGATAAAAACTGGAAAGAAGCTTTCTGAGAAACTGCTTTGTGTTCTGTTAATTCATCTCACAGAGTTACAGCTTTCCCCTCGAGAAGCCTTTCGCTATGACTGTTCTTGTGTAATTCGCAAAGTAATATTTGGAAGCCCATATAGGGTTATGGTGAAAAAAGGAATATCTTCAGTTAGAAAGTGTATAGAAGCTTTCTGAGAAACTGCTTTGTTTTCTGTTAATTCATCTCACAGAGTTACAGCTTTCCCCTCAAGAAGTCTTTCGTTAAGACTGTTCTTGTGGAATTTGCAAAGTGAAATTTGGAAGCCCATAGAGGGCTATGGTGAAAAAGGAAATGTCCTCAGATGAAAACTAGCAAGAAGCTTCTTGAGAAACTACTTTGTGTTCCGTTAATTCATCTCACACAGTTACAGCTTTGCCCTCCAGAAACCGTTCATTAAGACCGTTCTTGTGGAATTTTCAAAGTGCTATTTGGAAACCCATAGGGGGCTATGGTGAAAAAGGAAATATCTTCAGTTATAAACTGGAAAGAAGTTTTCTGAGAAACTGCTTTGTGTTCTGTTAATTCATCTGACAGTGTTACACCTTTCCCCTCAAGAAGCATTCCGCTAAGACTGTTCTTGTGGAATTTGCAAAGTGACATTTGGAAGCCCATAGAGGGCTGTGGTGAAAAAGAAATTTCCTCAGATAAGAACTGAAAAGAAGCTTTCTGAGAAACGACTTTGTGTTCTGTTAATTCATCTTATAGAATTACAGCTTTCCCCTCAAGAAGTCGTTCAGTAAGACTGTTCTTGTGGAATTTGCAAAGTGATATTTGGAAGCCCATAGAGGACCATGGTGTAAAGGAAATATCTTCAGATAAAAACTGGAAAGTAGCTTTCTGAGAAATTGCTTTGTGTTCTGTTAATTCATCTCACAGAATTACGGCTTTCCCCTCAAGAAAACTTTCGCTAAAGCTGTTTTTGTGGAATTTGGAAAAAGGTATATGGAAAACCATAGAGATCTATGGTTAAAAAGAAAATATCCTAAGATAAAAACTGAAAAGAAAATTTCTGAGAAACTGCTTTGTGTTCTCTGAATTCATCTCAAAGACTTACAGCTTTCCCCTCAAGAAACCGTTCACTAAGACTGTTCTCGTGGATTTTGCAAAGTGATATTTGGAAGCCCATAGAGTGCTATGGGGAAAAAGGAAATATCTTCAGTTAAAAAGTGGAAAGAACGTTTCTGAGAAACTGCTTTGTGTTCTGTTAATCCATCTCACAGAGGTACAGCATTCCCCTCAAGAAGTCGTTTACTAAGACTGTTCTTGTGAAATTTGCGAAGTGATATTTGGAAGTGCTTAGAGAACTATGGTGAAAAAGGAAATATCGTAAGATAAAAACCGAAAAGAAGCTTTCTGAGAAACTGCTTTGTGTTTTGTTAATTCATCTCAGAGAGTTACAGCTTTCCGAACAGAAAGCCATTCACTAAGACTGATCTTGTGTTATTTTCAAATTGATATTTGGAAGCCCATAGAGGGCTATGGTGAAAGGGGAAATATCTTCAGTTAAAAACTGGAAAGAAGCTTTCTGAGAAACGGTTTTGTGTTCTCTTAGTTCATCTCACAGAGTTACAGCTTTCCCCTCAAGAAGCCTTTCACCAAGACTGTTCTTGTGGAATTTCCAAAGTGGTCTTTGGAAGTCCATACGTCGCTATGGTGAAAAAGGATATAGCTTCAGTTAAAAAGTGAGAAGAAGCTTTCCGAGGAACTGCTTTGTGATATGTGATTTCCTGTCACTGAGAAACAGCTGTATTTCGTAGAACTGTTGGCTAGGCTTATTTCTGTGGAATCTGAGAAATGTTACTTCGGATCTCTTTGAAGACTATAGGTCCAAAGGAAATATCCGCCACTAAAAGTGTGAAAGAAGCTTTCTGAGAAACTTCTTTGAGTTCTGTGAATTGATCTCACAGAGCTACAGTTTCCCCTCAAGAGGCCTTTCGCTAAGACTGTTCTCGTGGAATTTGCAAAGTGATATTTGGAAAACAATAGAGGGCTATGGTGAAAAAGGAAATATCCTAAGATAAAAACTGAAAAGAAGCTTTTTGAGAAACTGTTTTGCGTACCGTTAATTCATCTCACAGAGTTATAGCTTTCCCCTCAAGAAGCCGTTCATTAAGACTGTTGTTGTGAAATTTGCAAAATGATATTTGGAAGCTCATAGAGGGCTATGGTGAAAATGGAAATATCTTCAGTTAAAAACTGGAGAGAAGCTTTCTGAGAAACTGCTTTGTGTTCTGTTAATTCATACACAGAGTTACACCTTTCCTATCACGAATCCTTTCGCTAAGACTGTTCTTGTGGAGTTTACAAAGTGATATTTGGAAGCCCATAGAGGGGTACGGTTAAAAAGGAAATTTCCTCACATAAAAACTGGAAAGAAGCTTTCTGAGAAACTGCTTTGTGTTTTGTTAATTCATCTCACAGTATTACAGCTCTACCCTCAAGAAGCCCTTCACTAAGACTGTTCTTCTGGAATTTCAAAAGAGATATTTGGAAGCCCATAGAGCGCTATGGTGAAAAAGGAAATATCTTCAGTTAAAAACTGGAGAGAAGCTTTCTGAGAAACTTCTTTGTGTTCTGTTAATTCATGCACAGAGTTACAGCTTTCCTATCAAGAATCCTTTCGCTAAGACTGTTCTTGTGGAGTTTACAAAGTGATATTTGGAAGCCCATAGAGGGGTACGTTTAAAAAGGAAATTTCCTCACATAAAAACTGGAAAGAAGTTTTCTGAGAAACTGCTTTGTGTTCTGTTAATTCATCTCACAGAGTTACAGCTTACCCCTCAAGAAGCATTTCGCTAAGACTGTTCTTGTGGAATTTGCAATGTGATATTTGGAAGCCCATGGAGGGATATGGTGAAAAAGGAAATATCTTCAATTAAAAACTGGAAAGAAGCTTTCTGAGAAACTGCTTTGTTTTCTGTTAATTCATCTCACAGAGTTTCAGCTTTCCCCTCCAGAAGTCTTTCGCTAAGACGGTTCTCGTGGAATTTGCAAAGTGATATTTGGAAGCCGTGAGAGGGCTATGGTGTAAAAGGAAATGTCCTCGGATCAAAAATGGAAAGAAGCTTTCCAACAAACTGTTTTGTGTTCTGTTAATTTATCTGACAGAGTTTCAGCTTTCCCCTCAAGAAGCCGTTCGCTAAGACTGTTCTTGTGGAATTTGCAAAGTGATATTTGAAAGCCCGTCGAGGGCTATGGTGAAAAAGGAAATACCTTCAGTTAAAAACTGGAAAGAAACTTTCTGAGAAACTGCTTTGTATTCTGTTAATTCACCTCACAGAGTTTCAGCTTTCCCCTCTAGAAGCCTTTCGCTAAGACTGTTCTTGTGGAATTTGCAAAGTGATATTTGTAAGCCCATAGAAGTCGATGGTGAAAACGTAAATATCCTAAGATAAAAACTGAAAAGAACCATTCTGAGAAACTGCTTTGTGTTTTGTTAATTCATCTCACAGAGTTACAGGTTTCCCTTCAAGAAGCCTTTCGCTAAGACAGTTCTTGTGGAATATGCAAAGTGATATTTGGAAGCTCATAGTGACCTATAGTGAAAAAGGATATATCTTCAGTTAAAAACTGAAAAGAAGCTTTCTGAGAAACTGCTTTGTGATATATGACTTCCACTCACTGAGTTACAGCTGTATTTCGTAGAGCTGTTTGGCAGTCTTATTTCTGTGGAATCTGAGAACTGTTATTTCGGATCCCTTTGAAGACTGAAGGGCCAAAGGAAATATCCGTCGTTAAAGTTAGAAAGAAGCTTTCTGAGAAACTTCTTTGTGATTTGCGAATTCATTTCACAGAGTTACAGCTTTCCCCTCAAGAAGCCTTTCGCTAAGATTATTCTTGCACAATTTGAAAAATGATATTTGGAAGCCAATAGACGGCTATGGTGAAAACGAAATATCCTCCGATAAAAACTGGAAAGAAGCTTTCTGAGAAATTGCTTTGTGTTCTTTTAATTCATCTCACAGACTTACAGCTTTCCCCTCAGGAAGTCTTTCGCTAAGACTGTTCTTGTGGAATTTGAAATGTGATATTTGGTAGCCCATAGAGCGCTATGGAGAAAAGGAAATATCTTCAGATAAAAACTGTAAAGAACATTCCTGAGAAACTGCTTTGTGTTCTGTTAATTCACCTAACAGAGTTACAGCTTTCCCCTCTAGAAGCCTTTCGCTAAGACTGTTCTTGCTGTATTTTCAAAGTGATATTTTGAAGCCCATAGAGGGCTACGGTGAAAAAGGATAAAGCTTCAGTTAAAAACTGAAAGAGGCTTTCTGAGAAACGGTTTAGTATTATGTGACTTCCACTCACTGAGTTACAGCTCTATTTCCTAGAGCTGTTTGATAGCCTTATTTCTATGGAATCGGAGAACTGTTATTTTGGATCCCTTTGAAGACTATAGGGCCAAAGGAAATATCTGCCGCTATAAGTGAGAAAGAAGCTTTCTGAGAAACTTCTCTGAGATCTGTTAATTCATCTCACAGAGTTACAGCATTCCACTCAAGAAGCCTTTTGCTAGGACTGTTCTTTTTGAATTTGCAAAGTGATATTTCGAAGCCCATAGACGGCTGTGGTGAAAAGGGAAATACCTTCAGTTAAAAAATGGAAAGAAGCTTTCTAAGAAACTGCTTGGTGTTCTGTTAATTCATCTCAAAGAGTTACAGCTTTACCCTCAAAAAGACTTTTGCTAAGACTCTTCTTGTGTAATACTCATAGTGATATTTGTAAGCCCTTATAGGGCTATGGTGAAAAAGGAAATATCCTAAGATAAAAGCTGAAAAGAAGCTTTCTGAGAAACTGCTTTGTGTTCTGTTAATTCACCTCACAGAGTTACAGCTTTCCCCTTAAGAAGCCTTTCGCTAAGACTGTTCTTGTGGAATTTGCAGAGTGGTATTTGTAAGCCCATAGAGGGCTATGGTGAAAAAGGAAATATCCTAAGATAAAAACTGAAAAGAACATTTCTGAGAAACTGCTTTGTGATACGTGACTTCCACTCACTGAGTGAGAGCTATATGTCATAGAGCTGTTTGCTAACCTTATTTCTGTGGAATCTGAGAAGGGATAATTCGGTTCCCTTTGAAGACTATAGGGCCAAAGGAAATATCCGCCATAAAAGTGAGAAAGAAGCTTTCTGAGAAACAGCTTTCTGATCTGTAAATTCATCCCACAGAGTTACAGCTTTCCCCTGAGGAAGCCTTTCGCTATGACTGTTCTTGTGGAATTTGCAAAGTGACATTTCGAAGGCCATAGAGAGCTATGGTGAAAAGGAAATATCTTCGGTTTAAAACGGGAAAGAAGCTTTCTGAGACACTGCGTTGTGTTCTGTTAATTCATCCCACAAAGTTACAGCTTTCCCCTCACGAAGCCTTTCCCTAAGACTGTTCTTGTCGAATTTGGGAAGTGATATTTAGAAGCCTACAGAGGTCTACAGTGAAAAAGGAAATAACCTAAGATAAAAACTGAAAAGAAGCTTTCTGAAAAACTGCTTTGTGTTCTCTTAATTCATCTCACAGAGTTACAGCTTTCCTCTCAAGAATCCTTTCGCTAAGACTGTTCTTGTGCAATTTAGAACGTGATATTTAGAAGCCCATAGAGGGCTATGGAGAAAAAGGAAATGTCCTTAGATAAAAACTGGAAAGAAGCTTTCTGAGAAACTGCTTTGTGTTCTGTTAATTCATCTCACAGAGTTACAGCTTTCCCCTCGAGAAGCCTTTCGCTATGACTGTTCTTGTGTAATTCGCAAAGTAATATTTGGAAGCCCATATAGGGTTATGGTGAAAAAAGGAATATCTTCAGTTAGAAAGTGTATAGAAGCTTTCTGAGAAACTGCTTTGTTTTCTGTTAATTCATCTCACAGAGTTACAGCTTTCCCCTCAAGAAGTCTTTCGTTAAGACTGTTCTTGTGGAATTTGCAAAGTGAAATTTGGAAGCCCATAGAGGGCTATGGTGAAAAAGGAAATGTCCTCAGATGAAAACTAGCAAGAAGCTTCTTGAGAAACTACTTTGTGTTCCGTTAATTCATCTCACACAGTTACAGCTTTGCCCTCCAGAAACCGTTCATTAAGACCGTTCTTGTGGAATTTTCAAAGTGCTATTTGGAAACCCATAGGGGGCTATGGTGAAAAAGGAAATATCTTCAGTTATAAACTGGAAAGAAGTTTTCTGAGAAACTGCTTTGTGTTCTGTTAATTCATCTGACAGTGTTACACCTTTCCCCTCAAGAAGCATTCCGCTAAGACTGTTCTTGTGGAATTTGCAAAGTGACATTTGGAAGCCCATAGAGGGCTGTGGTGAAAAAGAAATTTCCTCAGATAAGAACTGAAAAGAAGCTTTCTGAGAAACGACTTTGTGTTCTGTTAATTCATCTTATAGAATTACAGCTTTCCCCTCAAGAAGTCGTTCAGTAAGACTGTTCTTGTGGAATTTGCAAAGTGATATTTGGAAGCCCATAGAGGACCATGGTGTAAAGGAAATATCTTCAGATAAAAACTGGAAAGTAGCTTTCTGAGAAATTGCTTTGTGTTCTGTTAATTCATCTCACAGAATTACGGCTTTCCCCTCAAGAAAACTTTCGCTAAAGCTGTTTTTGTGGAATTTGGAAAAAGGTATATGGAAAACCATAGAGATCTATGGTTAAAAAGAAAATATCCTAAGATAAAAACTGAAAAGAAAATTTCTGAGAAACTGCTTTGTGTTCTCTGAATTCATCTCAAAGACTTACAGCTTTCCCCTCAAGAAACCGTTCACTAAGACTGTTCTCGTGGATTTTGCAAAGTGATATTTGGAAGCCCATAGAGTGCTATGGGGAAAAAGGAAATATCTTCAGTTAAAAAGTGGAAAGAACGTTTCTGAGAAACTGCTTTGTGTTCTGTTAATCCATCTCACAGAGGTACAGCATTCCCCTCAAGAAGTCGTTTACTAAGACTGTTCTTGTGAAATTTGCGAAGTGATATTTGGAAGTGCTTAGAGAACTATGGTGAAAAAGGAAATATCGTAAGATAAAAACCGAAAAGAAGCTTTCTGAGAAACTGCTTTGTGTTTTGTTAATTCATCTCAGAGAGTTACAGCTTTCCGAACAGAAAGCCATTCACTAAGACTGATCTTGTGTTATTTTCAAATTGATATTTGGAAGCCCATAGAGGGCTATGGTGAAAGGGGAAATATCTTCAGTTAAAAACTGGAAAGAAGCTTTCTGAGAAACGGTTTTGTGTTCTCTTAGTTCATCTCACAGAGTTACAGCTTTCCCCTCAAGAAGCCTTTCACCAAGACTGTTCTTGTGGAATTTCCAAAGTGGTCTTTGGAAGTCCATACGTCGCTATGGTGAAAAAGGATATAGCTTCAGTTAAAAAGTGAGAAGAAGCTTTCCGAGGAACTGCTTTGTGATATGTGATTTCCTGTCACTGAGAAACAGCTGTATTTCGTAGAACTGTTGGCTAGGCTTATTTCTGTGGAATCTGAGAAATGTTACTTCGGATCTCTTTGAAGACTATAGGTCCAAAGGAAATATCCGCCACTAAAAGTGTGAAAGAAGCTTTCTGAGAAACTTCTTTGAGTTCTGTGAATTGATCTCACAGAGCTACAGTTTCCCCTCAAGAGGCCTTTCGCTAAGACTGTTCTCGTGGAATTTGCAAAGTGATATTTGGAAAACAATAGAGGGCTATGGTGAAAAAGGAAATATCCTAAGATAAAAACTGAAAAGAAGCTTTTTGAGAAACTGTTTTGCGTACCGTTAATTCATCTCACAGAGTTATAGCTTTCCCCTCAAGAAGCCGTTCATTAAGACTGTTGTTGTGAAATTTGCAAAATGATATTTGGAAGCTCATAGAGGGCTATGGTGAAAATGGAAATATCTTCAGTTAAAAACTGGAGAGAAGCTTTCTGAGAAACTGCTTTGTGTTCTGTTAATTCATACACAGAGTTACACCTTTCCTATCACGAATCCTTTCGCTAAGACTGTTCTTGTGGAGTTTACAAAGTGATATTTGGAAGCCCATAGAGGGGTACGGTTAAAAAGGAAATTTCCTCACATAAAAACTGGAAAGAAGCTTTCTGAGAAACTGCTTTGTGTTTTGTTAATTCATCTCACAGTATTACAGCTCTACCCTCAAGAAGCCCTTCACTAAGACTGTTCTTCTGGAATTTCCAAAGAGATATTTGGAAGCCCATAGAGCGCTATGGTGAAAAAGGAAATATCTTCAGTTAAAAACTGGAGAGAAGCTTTCTGAGAAACTTCTTTGTGTTCTGTTAATTCATGCACAGAGTTACAGCTTTCCTATCAAGAATCCTTTCGCTAAGACTGTTCTTGTGGAGTTTACAAAGTGATATTTGGAAGCCCATAGAGGGGTACGTTTAAAAAGGAAATTTCCTCACATAAAAACTGGAAAGAAGTTTTCTGAGAAACTGCTTTGTGTTCTGTTAATTCATCTCACAGAGTTACAGCTTACCCCTCAAGAAGCATTTCGCTAAGACTGTTCTTGTGGAATTTGCAATGTGATATTTGGAAGCCCATGGAGGGATATGGTGAAAAAGGAAATATCTTCAATTAAAAACTGGAAAGAAGCTTTCTGAGAAACTGCTTTGTTTTCTGTTAATTCATCTCACAGAGTTTCAGCTTTCCCCTCCAGAAGTCTTTCGCTAAGACGGTTCTCGTGGAATTTGCAAAGTGATATTTGGAAGCCGTGAGAGGGCTATGGTGTAAAAGGAAATGTCCTCGGATCAAAAATGGAAAGAAGCTTTCCAACAAACTGTTTTGTGTTCTGTTAATTTATCTGACAGAGTTTCAGCTTTCCCCTCAAGAAGCCGTTCGCTAAGACTGTTCTTGTGGAATTTGCAAAGTGATATTTGAAAGCCCGTCGAGGGCTATGGTGAAAAAGGAAATACCTTCAGTTAAAAACTGGAAAGAAACTTTCTGAGAAACTGCTTTGTATTCTGTTAATTCACCTCACAGAGTTTCAGCTTTCCCCTCTAGAAGCCTTTCGCTAAGACTGTTCTTGTGGAATTTGCAAAGTGATATTTGTAAGCCCATAGAAGTCGATGGTGAAAACGTAAATATCCTAAGATAAAAACTGAAAAGAACCATTCTGAGAAACTGCTTTGTGTTTTGTTAATTCATCTCACAGAGTTACAGGTTTCCCTTCAAGAAGCCTTTCGCTAAGACAGTTCTTGTGGAATATGCAAAGTGATATTTGGAAGCTCATAGTGACCTATAGTGAAAAAGGATATATCTTCAGTTAAAAACTGAAAAGAAGCTTTCTGAGAAACTGCTTTGTGATATATGACTTCCACTCACTGAGTTACAGCTGTATTTCGTAGAGCTGTTTGGCAGTCTTATTTCTGTGGAATCTGAGAACTGTTATTTCGGATCCCTTTGAAGACTGAAGGGCCAAAGGAAATATCCGTCGTTAAAGTTAGAAAGAAGCTTTCTGAGAAACTTCTTTGTGATTTGCGAATTCATTTCACAGAGTTACAGCTTTCCCCTCAAGAAGCCTTTCGCTAAGATTATTCTTGCACAATTTGAAAAATGATATTTGGAAGCCAATAGACGGCTATGGTGAAAACGAAATATCCTCCGATAAAAACTGGAAAGAAGCTTTCTGAGAAATTGCTTTGTGTTCTTTTAATTCATCTCACAGACTTACAGCTTTCCCCTCAGGAAGTCTTTCGCTAAGACTGTTCTTGTGGAATTTGAAATGTGATATTTGGTAGCCCATAGAGCGCTATGGAGAAAAGGAAATATCTTCAGATAAAAACTGTAAAGAACATTCCTGAGAAACTGCTTTGTGTTCTGTTAATTCACCTAACAGAGTTACAGCTTTCCCCTCTAGAAGCCTTTTGCTAAGACTGTTCTTGCTGTATTTTCAAAGTGATATTTTGAAGCCCATAGAGGGCTACGGTGAAAAAGGATAAAGCTTCAGTTAAAAACTGAAAGAGGCTTTCTGAGAAACGGTTTAGTATTATGTGACTTCCACTCACTGAGTTACAGCTCTATTTCCTAGAGCTGTTTGATAGCCTTATTTCTATGGAATCGGAGAACTGTTATTTTGGATCCCTTTGAAGACTATAGGGCCAAAGGAAATATCTGCCGCTATAAGTGAGAAAGAAGCTTTCTGAGAAACTTCTCTGAGATCTGTTAATTCATCTCACAGAGTTACAGCATTCCACTCAAGAAGCCTTTCGCTAGGACTGTTCTTTTTGAATTTGCAAAGTGATATTTCGAAGCCCATAGACGGCTGTGGTGAAAAGGGAAATACCTTCAGTTAAAAAATGGAAAGAAGCTTTCTAAGAAACTGCTTGGTGTTCTGTTAATTCATCTCAAAGAGTTACAGCTTTACCCTCAAAAAGACTTTTGCTAAGACTCTTCTTGTGTAATACTCATAGTGATATTTGTAAGCCCTTATAGGGCTATGGTGAAAAAGGAAATATCCTAAGATAAAAGCTGAAAAGAAGCTTTCTGAGAAACTGCTTTGTGTTCTGTTAATTCACCTCACAGAGTTACAGCTTTCCCCTTAAGAAGCCTTTCGCTAAGACTGTTCTTGTGGAATTTGCAGAGTGGTATTTGTAAGCCCATAGAGGGCTATGGTGAAAAAGGAAATATCCTAAGATAAAAACTGAAAAGAACATTTCTGAGAAACTGCTTTGTGATACGTGACTTCCACTCACTGAGTGAGAGCTATATGTCATAGAGCTGTTTGCTAACCTTATTTCTGTGGAATCTGAGAAGGGATAATTCGGTTCCCTTTGAAGACTATAGGGCCAAAGGAAATATCCGCCATAAAAGTGAGAAAGAAGCTTTCTGAGAAACAGCTTTCTGATCTGTAAATTCATCCCACAGAGTTACAGCTTTCCCCTGAGGAAGCCTTTCGCTATGACTGTTCTTGTGGAATTTGCAAAGTGACATTTCGAAGGCCATAGAGAGCTATGGTGAAAAGGAAATATCTTCGGTTTAAAACGGGAAAGAAGCTTTCTGAGACACTGCGTTGTGTTCTGTTAATTCATCCCACAAAGTTACAGCTTTCCCCTCACGAAGCCTTTCCCTAAGACTGTTCTTGTCGAATTTGGGAAGTGATATTTAGAAGCCTACAGAGGTCTACAGTGAAAAAGGAAATAACCTAAGATAAAAACTGAAAAGAAGCTTTCTGAAAAACTGCTTTGTGTTCTCTTAATTCATCTCACAGAGTTACAGCTTTCCTCTCAAGAATCCTTTCGCTAAGACTGTTCTTGTGCAATTTAGAACGTGATATTTAGAAGCCCATAGAGGGCTATGGAGAAAAAGGAAATGTCCTTAGATAAAAACTGGAAAGAAGCTTTCTGAGAAACTGCTTTGTGTTCTGTTAATTCATCTCACAGAGTTACAGCTTTCCCCTCGAGAAGCCTTTCGCTATGACTGTTCTTGTGTAATTCGCAAAGTAATATTTGGAAGCCCATATAGGGTTATGGTGAAAAAAGGAATATCTTCAGTTAGAAACTGTATAGAAGCTTTCTGAGAAACTGCTTTGTTTTCTGTTAATTCATCTCACAGAGTTACAGCTTTCCCCTCAAGAAGTCTTTCGTTAAGACTGTTCTTGTGGAATTTGCAAAGTGAAATTTGGAAGCCCATAGAGGGCTATGGTGAAAAAGGAAATGTCCTCAGATGAAAACAAGAAAGAAGCTTCTTGAGAAACTACTTTGTGTTCCGTTAATTCATCTCACACAGTTACAGCTTTGCCCTCCAGAAACCGTTCATTAAGACCGTTCTTGTGGAATTTTCAAAGTGCTATTTGGAAACCCATAGGGGGCTATGGTGAAAAAGGAAATATCTTCAGTTATAAACTGGAAAGAAGTTTTCTGAGAAACTGCTTTGTGTTCTGTTAATTCATCTGACAGTGTTACACCTTTCCCCTCAAGAAGCATTCCGCTAAGACTGTTCTTGTGGAATTTGCAAAGTGACATTTGGAAGCCCATAGAGGGCTGTGGTGAAAAAGAAATTTCCTCAGATAAGAACTGAAAAGAAGCTTTCTGAGAAACGACTTTGTGTTCTGTTAATTCATCTTATAGAATTACAGCTTTCCCCTCAAGAAGTCGTTCAGTAAGACTGTTCTTGTGGAATTTGCAAAGTGATATTTGGAAGCCCATAGAGGACCATGGTGTAAAGGAAATATCTTCAGATAAAAACTGGAAAGTAGCTTTCTGAGAAATTGCTTTGTGTTCTGTTAATTCATCTCACAGAATTACGGCTTTCCCCTCAAGAAAACTTTCGCTAAAGCTGTTTTTGTGGAATTTGGAAAAAGGTATATGGAAAACCATAGAGATCTATGGTTAAAAAGAAAATATCCTAAGATAAAAACTGAAAAGAAAATTTCTGAGAAACTGCTTTGTGTTCTCTGAATTCATCTCAAAGACTTACAGCTTTCCCCTCAAGAAACCGTTCACTAAGACTGTTCTCGTGGATTTTGCAAAGTGATATTTGGAAGCCCATAGAGTGCTATGGGGAAAAAGGAAATATCTTCAGTTAAAAAGTGGAAAGAACGTTTCTGAGAAACTGCTTTGTGTTCTGTTAATCCATCTCACAGAGGTACAGCATTCCCCTCAAGAAGTCGTTTACTAAGACTGTTCTTGTGAAATTTGCGAAGTGATATTTGGAAGTGCTTAGAGAACTATGGTGAAAAAGGAAATATCGTAAGATAAAAACCGAAAAGAAGCTTTCTGAGAAACTGCTTTGTGTTTTGTTAATTCATCTCAGAGAGTTACAGCTTTCCGAACAGAAAGCCATTCACTAAGACTGATCTTGTGTTATTTTCAAATTGATATTTGGAAGCCCATAGAGGGCTATGGTGAAAGGGGAAATATCTTCAGTTAAAAACTGGAAAGAAGCTTTCTGAGAAACGGTTTTGTGTTCTCTTAGTTCATCTCACAGAGTTACAGCTTTCCCCTCAAGAAGCCTTTCACCAAGACCGTTCTTGTGGAATTTCCAAAGTGGTCTTTGGAAGTCCATACGTCGCTATGGTGAAAAAGGATATAGCTTCAGTTAAAAAGTGAGAAGAAGCTTTCCGAGGAACTGCTTTGTGATATGTGATTTCCTGTCACTGAGAAACAGCTGTATTTCGTAGAACTGTTGGCTAGGCTTATTTCTGTGGAATCTGAGAAATGTTACTTCGGATCTCTTTGAAGACTATAGGTCCAAAGGAAATATCCGCCACTAAAAGTGTGAAAGAAGCTTTCTGAGAAACTTCTTTGAGTTCTGTGAATTGATCTCACAGAGCTACAGTTTCCCCTCAAGAGGCCTTTCGCTAAGACTGTTCTCGTGGAATTTGCAAAGTGATATTTGGAAAACAATAGAGGGCTATGGTGAAAAAGGAAATATCCTAAGATAAAAACTGAAAAGAAGCTTTTTGAGAAACTGTTTTGCGTACCGTTAATTCATCTCACAGAGTTATAGCTTTCCCCTCAAGAAGCCGTTCATTAAGACTGTTGTTGTGAAATTTGCAAAATGATATTTGGAAGCTCATAGAGGGCTATGGTGAAAATGGAAATATCTTCAGTTAAAAACTGGAGAGAAGCTTTCTGAGAAACTGCTTTGTGTTCTGTTAATTCATACACAGAGTTACACCTTTCCTATCACGAATCCTTTCGCTAAGACTGTTCTTGTGGAGTTTACAAAGTGATATTTGGAAGCCCATAGAGGGGTACGGTTAAAAAGGAAATTTCCTCACATAAAAACTGGAAAGAAGCTTTCTGAGAAACTGCTTTGTGTTTTGTTAATTCATCTCACAGTATTACAGCTCTACCCTCAAGAAGCCCTTCACTAAGACTGTTCTTCTGGAATTTCCAAAGAGATATTTGGAAGCCCATAGAGCGCTATGGTGAAAAAGGAAATATCTTCAGTTAAAAACTGGAGAGAAGCTTTCTGAGAAACTTCTTTGTGTTCTGTTAATTCATGCACAGAGTTACAGCTTTCCTATCAAGAATCCTTTCGCTAAGACTGTTCTTGTGGAGTTTACAAAGTGATATTTGGAAGCCCATAGAGGGGTACGTTTAAAAAGGAAATTTCCTCACATAAAAACTGGAAAGAAGTTTTCTGAGAAACTGCTTTGTGTTCTGTTAATTCATCTCACAGAGTTACAGCTTACCCCTCAAGAAGCATTTCGCTAAGACTGTTCTTGTGGAATTTGCAATGTGATATTTGGAAGCCCATGGAGGGATATGGTGAAAAAGGAAATATCTTCAATTAAAAACTGGAAAGAAGCTTTCTGAGAAACTGCTTTGTTTTCTGTTAATTCATCTCACAGAGTTTCAGCTTTCCCCTCCAGAAGTCTTTCGCTAAGACGGTTCTCGTGGAATTTGCAAAGTGATATTTGGAAGCCGTGAGAGGGCTATGGTGTAAAAGGAAATGTCCTCGGATCAAAAATGGAAAGAAGCTTTCCAACAAACTGTTTTGTGTTCTGTTAATTTATCTGACAGAGTTTCAGCTTTCCCCTCAAGAAGCCGTTCGCTAAGACTGTTCTTGTGGAATTTGCAAAGTGATATTTGAAAGCCCGTCGAGGGCTATGGTGAAAAAGGAAATACCTTCAGTTAAAAACTGGAAAGAAACTTTCTGAGAAACTGCTTTGTATTCTGTTAATTCACCTCACAGAGTTTCAGCTTTCCCCTCTAGAAGCCTTTCGCTAAGACTGTTCTTGTGGAATTTGCAAAGTGATATTTGTAAGCCCATAGAAGTCGATGGTGAAAACGTAAATATCCTAAGATAAAAACTGAAAAGAACCATTCTGAGAAACTGCTTTGTGTTTTGTTAATTCATCTCACAGAGTTACAGGTTTCCCTTCAAGAAGCCTTTCGCTAAGACAGTTCTTGTGGAATATGCAAAGTGATATTTGGAAGCTCATAGTGACCTATAGTGAAAAAGGATATATCTTCAGTTAAAAACTGAAAAGAAGCTTTCTGAGAAACTGCTTTGTGATATATGACTTCCACTCACTGAGTTACAGCTGTATTTCGTAGAGCTGTTTGGCAGTCTTATTTCTGTGGAATCTGAGAACTGTTATTTCGGATCCCTTTGAAGACTGAAGGGCCAAAGGAAATATCCGTCGTTAAAGTTAGAAAGAAGCTTTCTGAGAAACTTCTTTGTGATTTGCGAATTCATTTCACAGAGTTACAGCTTTCCCCTCAAGAAGCCTTTCGCTAAGATTATTCTTGCACAATTTGAAAAATGATATTTGGAAGCCAATAGACGGCTATGGTGAAAACGAAATATCCTCCGATAAAAACTGGAAAGAAGCTTTCTGAGAAATTGCTTTGTGTTCTTTTAATTCATCTCACAGACTTACAGCTTTCCCCTCAGGAAGTCTTTCGCTAAGACTGTTCTTGTGGAATTTGAAATGTGATATTTGGTAGCCCATAGAGCGCTATGGAGAAAAGGAAATATCTTCAGATAAAAACTGTAAAGAACATTCCTGAGAAACTGCTTTGTGTTCTGTTAATTCACCTAACAGAGTTACAGCTTTCCCCTCTAGAAGCCTTTCGCTAAGACTGTTCTTGCTGTATTTTCAAAGTGATATTTTGAAGCCCATAGAGGGCTACGGTGAAAAAGGATAAAGCTTCAGTTAAAAACTGAAAGAGGCTTTCTGAGAAACGGTTTAGTATTATGTGACTTCCACTCACTGAGTTACAGCTCTATTTCCTAGAGCTGTTTGATAGCCTTATTTCTATGGAATCGGAGAACTGTTATTTTGGATCCCTTTGAAGACTATAGGGCCAAAGGAAATATCTGCCGCTATAAGTGAGAAAGAAGCTTTCTGAGAAACTTCTCTGAGATCTGTTAATTCATCTCACAGAGTTACAGCATTCCACTCAAGAAGCCTTTCGCTAGGACTGTTCTTTTTGAATTTGCAAAGTGATATTTCGAAGCCCATAGACGGCTGTGGTGAAAAGGGAAATACCTTCAGTTAAAAAATGGAAAGAAGCTTTCTAAGAAACTGCTTGGTGTTCTGTTAATTCATCTCAAAGAGTTACAGCTTTACCCTCAAAAAGACTTTTGCTAAGACTCTTCTTGTGTAATACTCATAGTGATATTTGTAAGCCCTTATAGGGCTATGGTGAAAAAGGAAATATCCTAAGATAAAAGCTGAAAAGAAGCTTTCTGAGAAACTGCTTTGTGTTCTGTTAATTCACCTCACAGAGTTACAGCTTTCCCCTTAAGAAGCCTTTCGCTAAGACTGTTCTTGTGGAATTTGCAGAGTGGTATTTGTAAGCCCATAGAGGGCTATGGTGAAAAAGGAAATATCCTAAGATAAAAACTGAAAAGAACATTTCTGAGAAACTGCTTTGTGATACGTGACTTCCACTCACTGAGTGAGAGCTATATGTCATAGAGCTGTTTGCTAACCTTATTTCTGTGGAATCTGAGAAGGGATAATTCGGTTCCCTTTGAAGACTATAGGGCCAAAGGAAATATCCGCCATAAAAGTGAGAAAGAAGCTTTCTGAGAAACAGCTTTCTGATCTGTAAATTCATCCCACAGAGTTACAGCTTTCCCCTGAGGAAGCCTTTCGCTATGACTGTTCTTGTGGAATTTGCAAAGTGACATTTCGAAGGCCATAGAGAGCTATGGTGAAAAGGAAATATCTTCGGTTTAAAACGGGAAAGAAGCTTTCTGAGACACTGCGTTGTGTTCTGTTAATTCATCCCACAAAGTTACAGCTTTCCCCTCACGAAGCCTTTCCCTAAGACTGTTCTTGTCGAATTTGGGAAGTGATATTTAGAAGCCTACAGAGGTCTACAGTGAAAAAGGAAATAACCTAAGATAAAAACTGAAAAGAAGCTTTCTGAAAAACTGCTTTGTGTTCTCTTAATTCATCTCACAGAGTTACAGCTTTCCTCTCAAGAATCCTTTCGCTAAGACTGTTCTTGTGCAATTTAGAACGTGATATTTAGAAGCCCATAGAGGGCTATGGAGAAAAAGGAAATGTCCTTAGATAAAAACTGGAAAGAAGCTTTCTGAGAAACTGCTTTGTGTTCTGTTAATTCATCTCACAGAGTTACAGCTTTCCCCTCGAGAAGCCTTTCGCTATGACTGTTCTTGTGTAATTCGCAAAGTAATATTTGGAAGCCCATATAGGGTTATGGTGAAAAAAGGAATATCTTCAGTTAGAAAGTGTATAGAAGCTTTCTGAGAAACTGCTTTGTTTTCTGTTAATTCATCTCACAGAGTTACAGCTTTCCCCTCAAGAAGTCTTTCGTTAAGACTGTTCTTGTGGAATTTGCAAAGTGAAATTTGGAAGCCCATAGAGGGCTATGGTGAAAAAGGAAATGTCCTCAGATGAAAACTAGAAAGAAGCTTCTTGAGAAACTACTTTGTGTTCCGTTAATTCATCTCACACAGTTACAGCTTTGCCCTCCAGAAACCGTTCATTAAGACCGTTCTTGTGGAATTTTCAAAGTGCTATTTGGAAACCCATAGGGGGCTATGGTGAAAAAGGAAATATCTTCAGTTATAAACTGGAAAGAAGTTTTCTGAGAAACTGCTTTGTGTTCTGTTAATTCATCTGACAGTGTTACACCTTTCCCCTCAAGAAGCATTCCGCTAAGACTGTTCTTGTGGAATTTGCAAAGTGACATTTGGAAGCCCATAGAGGGCTGTGGTGAAAAAGAAATTTCCTCAGATAAGAACTGAAAAGAAGCTTTCTGAGAAACGACTTTGTGTTCTGTTAATTCATCTTATAGAATTACAGCTTTCCCCTCAAGAAGTCGTTCAGTAAGACTGTTCTTGTGGAATTTGCAAAGTGATATTTGGAAGCCCATAGAGGACCATGGTGTAAAGGAAATATCTTCAGATAAAAACTGGAAAGTAGCTTTCTGAGAAATTGCTTTGTGTTCTGTTAATTCATCTCACAGAATTACGGCTTTCCCCTCAAGAAAACTTTCGCTAAAGCTGTTTTTGTGGAATTTGGAAAAAGGTATATGGAAAACCATAGAGATCTATGGTTAAAAAGAAAATATCCTAAGATAAAAACTGAAAAGAAAATTTCTGAGAAACTGCTTTGTGTTCTCTGAATTCATCTCAAAGACTTACAGCTTTCCCCTCAAGAAACCGTTCACTAAGACTGTTCTCGTGGATTTTGCAAAGTGATATTTGGAAGCCCATAGAGTGCTATGGGGAAAAAGGAAATATCTTCAGTTAAAAAGTGGAAAGAACGTTTCTGAGAAACTGCTTTGTGTTCTGTTAATCCATCTCACAGAGGTACAGCATTCCCCTCAAGAAGTCGTTTACTAAGACTGTTCTTGTGAAATTTGCGAAGTGATATTTGGAAGTGCTTAGAGAACTATGGTGAAAAAGGAAATATCGTAAGATAAAAACCGAAAAGAAGCTTTCTGAGAAACTGCTTTGTGTTTTGTTAATTCATCTCAGAGAGTTACAGCTTTCCGAACAGAAAGCCATTCACTAAGACTGATCTTGTGTTATTTTCAAATTGATATTTGGAAGCCCATAGAGGGCTATGGTGAAAGGGGAAATATCTTCAGTTAAAAACTGGAAAGAAGCTTTCTGAGAAACGGTTTTGTGTTCTCTTAGTTCATCTCACAGAGTTACAGCTTTCCCCTCAAGAAGCCTTTCACCAAGACCGTTCTTGTGGAATTTCCAAAGTGGTCTTTGGAAGTCCATACGTCGCTATGGTGAAAAAGGATATAGCTTCAGTTAAAAAGTGAGAAGAAGCTTTCCGAGGAACTGCTTTGTGATATGTGATTTCCTGTCACTGAGAAACAGCTGTATTTCGTAGAACTGTTGGCTAGGCTTATTTCTGTGGAATCTGAGAAATGTTACTTCGGATCTCTTTGAAGACTATAGGTCCAAAGGAAATATCCGCCACTAAAAGTGTGAAAGAAGCTTTCTGAGAAACTTCTTTGAGTTCTGTGAATTGATCTCACAGAGCTACAGTTTCCCCTCAAGAGGCCTTTCGCTAAGACTGTTCTCGTGGAATTTGCAAAGTGATATTTGGAAAACAATAGAGGGCTATGGTGAAAAAGGAAATATCCTAAGATAAAAACTGAAAAGAAGCTTTTTGAGAAACTGTTTTGCGTACCGTTAATTCATCTCACAGAGTTATAGCTTTCCCCTCAAGAAGCCGTTCATTAAGACTGTTGTTGTGAAATTTGCAAAATGATATTTGGAAGCTCATAGAGGGCTATGGTGAAAATGGAAATATCTTCAGTTAAAAACTGGAGAGAAGCTTTCTGAGAAACTGCTTTGTGTTCTGTTAATTCATACACAGAGTTACACCTTTCCTATCACGAATCCTTTCGCTAAGACTGTTCTTGTGGAGTTTACAAAGTGATATTTGGAAGCCCATAGAGGGGTACGGTTAAAAAGGAAATTTCCTCACATAAAAACTGGAAAGAAGCTTTCTGAGAAACTGCTTTGTGTTTTGTTAATTCATCTCACAGTATTACAGCTCTACCCTCAAGAAGCCCTTCACTAAGACTGTTCTTCTGGAATTTCCAAAGAGATATTTGGAAGCCCATAGAGCGCTATGGTGAAAAAGGAAATATCTTCAGTTAAAAACTGGAGAGAAGCTTTCTGAGAAACTTCTTTGTGTTCTGTTAATTCATGCACAGAGTTACAGCTTTCCTATCAAGAATCCTTTCGCTAAGACTGTTCTTGTGGAGTTTACAAAGTGATATTTGGAAGCCCATAGAGGCGTACGTTTAAAAAGGAAATTTCCTCACATAAAAACTGGAAAGAAGTTTTCTGAGAAACTGCTTTGTGTTCTGTTAATTCATCTCACAGAGTTACAGCTTACCCCTCAAGAAGCATTTCGCTAAGACTGTTCTTGTGGAATTTGCAATGTGATATTTGGAAGCCCATGGAGGGATATGGTGAAAAAGGAAATATCTTCAATTAAAAACTGGAAAGAAGCTTTCTGAGAAACTGCTTTGTTTTCTGTTAATTCATCTCACAGAGTTTCAGCTTTCCCCTCCAGAAGTCTTTCGCTAAGATGGTTCTCGTGGAATTTGCAAAGTGATATTTGGAAGCCGTGAGAGGGCTATGGTGTAAAAGGAAATGTCCTCGGATCAAAAATGGAAAGAAGCTTTCCAACAAACTGTTTTGTGTTCTGTTAATTTATCTGACAGAGTTTCAGCTTTCCCCTCAAGAAGCCGTTCGCTAAGACTGTTCTTGTGGAATTTGCAAAGTGATATTTGAAAGCCCGTCGAGGGCTATGGTGAAAAAGGAAATACCTTCAGTTAAAAACTGGAAAGAAACTTTCTGAGAAACTGCTTTGTATTCTGTTAATTCACCTCACAGAGTTTCAGCTTTCCCCTCTAGAAGCCTTTCGCTAAGACTGTTCTTGTGGAATTTGCAAAGTGATATTTGTAAGCCCATAGAAGTCGATGGTGAAAACGTAAATATCCTAAGATAAAAACTGAAAAGAACCATTCTGAGAAACTGCTTTGTGTTTTGTTAATTCATCTCACAGAGTTACAGGTTTCCCTTCAAGAAGCCTTTCGCTAAGACAGTTCTTGTGGAATATGCAAAGTGATATTTGGAAGCTCATAGTGACCTATAGTGAAAAAGGATATATCTTCAGTTAAAAACTGAAAAGAAGCTTTCTGAGAAACTGCTTTGTGATATATGACTTCCACTCACTGAGTTACAGCTGTATTTCGTAGAGCTGTTTGGCAGTCTTATTTCTGTGGAATCTGAGAACTGTTATTTCGGATCCCTTTGAAGACTGAAGGGCCAAAGGAAATATCCGTCGTTAAAGTTAGAAAGAAGCTTTCTGAGAAACTTCTTTGTGATTTGCGAATTCATTTCACAGAGTTACAGCTTTCCCCTCAAGAAGCCTTTCGCTAAGATTATTCTTGCACAATTTGAAAAATGATATTTGGAAGCCAATAGACGGCTATGGTGAAAACGAAATATCCTCCGATAAAAACTGGAAAGAAGCTTTCTGAGAAATTGCTTTGTGTTCTTTTAATTCATCTCACAGACTTACAGCTTTCCCCTCAGGAAGTCTTTCGCTAAGACTGTTCTTGTGGAATTTGAAATGTGATATTTGGTAGCCCATAGAGCGCTATGGAGAAAAGGAAATATCTTCAGATAAAAACTGTAAAGAACATTCCTGAGAAACTGCTTTGTGTTCTGTTAATTCACCTAACAGAGTTACAGCTTTCCCCTCTAGAAGCCTTTCGCTAAGACTGTTCTTGCTGTATTTTCAAAGTGATATTTTGAAGCCCATAGAGGGCTACGGTGAAAAAGGATAAAGCTTCAGTTAAAAACTGAAAGAGGCTTTCTGAGAAACGGTTTAGTATTATGTGACTTCCACTCACTGAGTTACAGCTCTATTTCCTAGAGCTGTTTGATAGCCTTATTTCTATGGAATCGGAGAACTGTTATTTTGGATCCCTTTGAAGACTATAGGGCCAAAGGAAATATCTGCCGCTATAAGTGAGAAAGAAGCTTTCTGAGAAACTTCTCTGAGATCTGTTAATTCATCTCACAGAGTTACAGCATTCCACTCAAGAAGCCTTTCGCTAGGACTGTTCTTTTTGAATTTGCAAAGTGATATTTCGAAGCCCATAGACGGCTGTGGTGAAAAGGGAAATACCTTCAGTTAAAAAATGGAAAGAAGCTTTCTAAGAAACTGCTTGGTGTTCTGTTAATTCATCTCAAAGAGTTACAGCTTTACCCTCAAAAAGACTTTTGCTAAGACTCTTCTTGTGTAATACTCATGGTGATATTTGTAAGCCCTTATAGGGCTATGGTGAAAAAGGAAATATCCTAAGATAAAAGCTGAAAAGAAGCTTTCTGAGAAACTGCTTTGTGTTCTGTTAATTCACCTCACAGAGTTACAGCTTTCCCCTTAAGAAGCCTTTCGCTAAGACTGTTCTTGTGGAATTTGCAGAGTGGTATTTGTAAGCCCATAGAGGGCTATGGTGAAAAAGGAAATATCCTAAGATAAAAACTGAAAAGAACATTTCTGAGAAACTGCTTTGTGATACGTGACTTCCACTCACTGAGTGAGAGCTATATGTCATAGAGCTGTTTGCTAACCTTATTTCTGTGGAATCTGAGAAGGGATAATTCGGTTCCCTTTGAAGACTATAGGGCCAAAGGAAATATCCGCCATAAAAGTGAGAAAGAAGCTTTCTGAGAAACAGCTTTCTGATCTGTAAATTCATCCCACAGAGTTACAGCTTTCCCCTGAGGAAGCCTTTCGCTATGACTGTTCTTGTGGAATTTGCAAAGTGACATTTCGAAGGCCATAGAGAGCTATGGTGAAAAGGAAATATCTTCGGTTTAAAACGGGAAAGAAGCTTTCTGAGACACTGCGTTGTGTTCTGTTAATTCATCCCACAAAGTTACAGCTTTCCCCTCACGAAGCCTTTCCCTAAGACTGTTCTTGTCGAATTTGGGAAGTGATATTTAGAAGCCTACAGAGGTCTACAGTGAAAAAGGAAATAACCTAAGATAAAAACTGAAAAGAAGCTTTCTGAAAAACTGCTTTGTGTTCTCTTAATTCATCTCACAGAGTTACAGCTTTCCTCTCAAGAATCCTTTCGCTAAGACTGTTCTTGTGCAATTTAGAACGTGATATTTAGAAGCCCATAGAGGGCTATGGAGAAAAAGGAAATGTCCTTAGATAAAAACTGGAAAGAAGCTTTCTGAGAAACTGCTTTGTGTTCTGTTAATTCATCTCACAGAGTTACAGCTTTCCCCTCGAGAAGCCTTTCGCTATGACTGTTCTTGTGTAATTCGCAAAGTAATATTTGGAAGCCCATATAGGGTTATGGTGAAAAAAGGAATATCTTCAGTTAGAAAGTGTATAGAAGCTTTCTGAGAAACTGCTTTGTTTTCTGTTAATTCATCTCACAGAGTTACAGCTTTCCCCTCAAGAAGTCTTTCGTTAAGACTGTTCTTGTGGAATTTGCAAAGTGAAATTTGGAAGCCCATAGAGGGCTATGGTGAAAAAGGAAATGTCCTCAGATGAAAACTAGAAAGAAGCTTCTTGAGAAACTACTTTGTGTTCCGTTAATTCATCTCACACAGTTACAGCTTTGCCCTCCAGAAACCGTTCATTAAGACCGTTCTTGTGGAATTTTCAAAGTGCTATTTGGAAACCCATAGGGGGCTATGGTGAAAAAGGAAATATCTTCAGTTATAAACTGGAAAGAAGTTTTCTGAGAAACTGCTTTGTGTTCTGTTAATTCATCTGACAGTGTTACACCTTTCCCCTCAAGAAGCATTCCGCTAAGACTGTTCTTGTGGAATTTGCAAAGTGACATTTGGAAGCCCATAGAGGGCTGTGGTGAAAAAGAAATTTCCTCAGATAAGAACTGAAAAGAAGCTTTCTGAGAAACGACTTTGTGTTCTGTTAATTCATCTTATAGAATTACAGCTTTCCCCTCAAGAAGTCGTTCAGTAAGACTGTTCTTGTGGAATTTGCAAAGTGATATTTGGAAGCCCATAGAGGACCATGGTGTAAAGGAAATATCTTCAGATAAAAACTGGAAAGTAGCTTTCTGAGAAATTGCTTTGTGTTCTGTTAATTCATCTCACAGAATTACGGCTTTCCCCTCAAGAAAACTTTCGCTAAAGCTGTTTTTGTGGAATTTGGAAAAAGGTATATGGAAAACCATAGAGCTCTATGGTTAAAAAGAAAATATCCTAAGATAAAAACTGAAAAGAAAATTTCTGAGAAACTGCTTTGTGTTCTCTGAATTCATCTCAAAGACTTACAGCTTTCCCCTCAAGAAACCGTTCACTAAGACTGTTCTCGTGGATTTTGCAAAGTGATATTTGGAAGCCCATAGAGTGCTATGGGGAAAAAGGAAATATCTTCAGTTAAAAAGTGGAAAGAACGTTTCTGAGAAACTGCTTTGTGTTCTGTTAATCCATCTCACAGAGGTACAGCATTCCCCTCAAGAAGTCGTTTACTAAGACTGTTCTTGTGAAATTTGCGAAGTGATATTTGGAAGTGCTTAGAGAACTATGGTGAAAAAGGAAATATCGTAAGATAAAAACCGAAAAGAAGCTTTCTGAGAAACTGCTTTGTGTTTTGTTAATTCATCTCAGAGAGTTACAGCTTTCCGAACAGAAAGCCATTCACTAAGACTGATCTTGTGTTATTTTCAAATTGATATTTGGAAGCCCATAGAGGGCTATGGTGAAAGGGGAAATATCTTCAGTTAAAAACTGGAAAGAAGCTTTCTGAGAAACGGTTTTGTGTTCTCTTAGTTCATCTCACAGAGTTACAGCTTTCCCCTCAAGAAGCCTTTCACCAAGACTGTTCTTGTGGAATTTCCAAAGTGGTCTTTGGAAGTCCATACGTCGCTATGGTGAAAAAGGATATAGCTTCAGTTAAAAAGTGAGAAGAAGCTTTCCGAGGAACTGCTTTGTGATATGTGATTTCCTGTCACTGAGAAACAGCTGTATTTCGTAGAACTGTTGGCTAGGCTTATTTCTGTGGAATCTGAGAAATGTTACTTCGGATCTCTTTGAAGACTATAGGTCCAAAGGAAATATCCGCCACTAAAAGTGTGAAAGAAGCTTTCTGAGAAACTTCTTTGAGTTCTGTGAATTGATCTCACAGAGCTACAGTTTCCCCTCAAGAGGCCTTTCGCTAAGACTGTTCTCGTGGAATTTGCAAAGTGATATTTGGAAAACAATAGAGGGCTATGGTGAAAAAGGAAATATCCTAAGATAAAAACTGAAAAGAAGCTTTTTGAGAAACTGTTTTGCGTACCGTTAATTCATCTCACAGAGTTATAGCTTTCCCCTCAAGAAGCCGTTCATTAAGACTGTTGTTGTGAAATTTGCAAAATGATATTTGGAAGCTCATAGAGGGCTATGGTGAAAATGGAAATATCTTCAGTTAAAAACTGGAGAGAAGCTTTCTGAGAAACTGCTTTGTGTTCTGTTAATTCATACACAGAGTTACACCTTTCCTATCATGAATCCTTTCGCTAAGACTGTTCTTGTGGAGTTTACAAAGTGATATTTGGAAGCCCATAGAGGGGTACGGTTAAAAAGGAAATTTCCTCACATAAAAACTGGAAAGAAGCTTTCTGAGAAACTGCTTTGTGTTTTGTTAATTCATCTCACAGTATTACAGCTCTACCCTCAAGAAGCCCTTCACTAAGACTGTTCTTCTGGAATTTCCAAAGAGATATTTGGAAGCCCATAGAGCGCTATGGTGAAAAAGGAAATATCTTCAGTTAAAAACTGGAGAGAAGCTTTCTGAGAAACTTCTTTGTGTTCTGTTAATTCATGCACAGAGTTACAGCTTTCCTATCAAGAATCCTTTCGCTAAGACTGTTCTTGTGGAGTTTACAAAGTGATATTTGGAAGCCCATAGAGGGGTACGTTTAAAAAGGAAATTTCCTCACATAAAAACTGGAAAGAAGTTTTCTGAGAAACTGCTTTGTGTTCTGTTAATTCATCTCACAGAGTTACAGCTTACCCCTCAAGAAGCATTTCGCTAAGACTGTTCTTGTGGAATTTGCAATGTGATATTTGGAAGCCCATGGAGGGATATGGTGAAAAAGGAAATATCTTCAATTAAAAACTGGAAAGAAGCTTTCTGAGAAACTGCTTTGTTTTCTGTTAATTCATCTCAGAGAGTTTCAGCTTTCCCCTCCAGAAGTCTTTCGCTAAGACGGTTCTCGTGGAATTTGCAAAGTGATATTTGGAAGCCGTGAGAGGGCTATGGTGTAAAAGGAAATGTCCTCGGATCAAAAATGGAAAGAAGCTTTCCAACAAACTGTTTTGTGTTCTGTTAATTTATCTGACAGAGTTTCAGCTTTCCCCTCAAGAAGCCGTTCGCTAAGACTGTTCTTGTGGAATTTGCAAAGTGATATTTGAAAGCCCGTCGAGGGCTCTGGTGAAAAAGGAAATACCTTCAGTTAAAAACTGGAAAGAAACTTTCTGAGAAACTGCTTTGTATTCTGTTAATTCACCTCACAGAGTTTCAGCTTTCCCCTCTAGAAGCCTTTCGCTAAGACTGTTCTTGTGGAATTTGCAAAGTGATATTTGTAAGCCCATAGAAGTCGATGGTGAAAACGTAAATATCCTAAGATAAAAACTGAAAAGAACCATTCTGAGAAACTGCTTTGTGTTTTGTTAATTCATCTCACAGAGTTACAGGTTTCCCTTCAAGAAGCCTTTCGCTAAGACAGTTCTTGTGGAATATGCAAAGTGATATTTGGAAGCTCATAGTGACCTATAGTGAAAAAGGATATATCTTCAGTTAAAAACTGAAAAGAAGCTTTCTGAGAAACTGCTTTGTGATATATGACTTCCACTCACTGAGTTACAGCTGTATTTCGTAGAGCTGTTTGGCAGTCTTATTTCTGTGGAATCTGAGAACTGTTATTTCGGATCCCTTTGAAGACTGAAGGGCCAAAGGAAATATCCGTCGTTAAAGTTAGAAAGAAGCTTTCTGAGAAACTTCTTTGTGATTTGCGAATTCATTTCACAGAGTTACAGCTTTCCCCTCAAGAAGCCTTTCGCTAAGATTATTCTTGCACAATTTGAAAAATGATATTTGGAAGCCAATAGACAGCTATGGTGAAAACGAAATATCCTCCGATAAAAACTGGAAAGAAGCTTTCTGAGAAATTGCTTTGTGTTCTTTTAATTCATCTCACAGACTTACAGCTTTCCCCTCAGGAAGTCTTTCGCTAAGACTGTTCTTGTGGAATTTGAAATGTGATATTTGGTAGCCCATAGAGCGCTATGGAGAAAAGGAAATATCTTCAGATAAAAACTGTAAAGAACATTCCTGAGAAACTGCTTTGTGTTCTGTTAATTCACCTAACAGAGTTACAGCTTTCCCCTCTAGAAGCCTTTCGCTAAGACTGTTCTTGCTGTATTTTCAAAGTGATATTTTGAAGCCCATAGAGGGCTACGGTGAAAAAGGATAAAGCTTCAGTTAAAAACTGAAAGAGGCTTTCTGAGAAACGGTTTAGTATTATGTGACTTCCACTCACTGAGTTACAGCTCTATTTCCTAGAGCTGTTTGATAGCCTTATTTCTATGGAATCGGAGAACTGTTATTTTGGATCCCTTTGAAGACTATAGGGCCAAAGGAAATATCTGCCGCTGTAAGTGAGAAAGAAGCTTTCTGAGAAACTTCTCTGAGATCTGTTAATTCATCTCACAGAGTTACAGCATTCCACTCAAGAAGCCTTTCGCTAGGACTGTTCTTTTTGAATTTGCAAAGTGATATTTCGAAGCCCATAGACGGCTGTGGTGAAAAGGGAAATACCTTCAGTTAAAAAATGGAAAGAAGCTTTCTAAGAAACTGCTTGGTGTTCTGCTAATTCATCTCAAAGAGTTACAGCTTTACCCTCAAAAAGACTTTTGCTAAGACTCTTCTTGTGTAATACTCATGGTGATATTTGTAAGCCCTTATAGGGCTATGGTGAAAAAGGAAATATCCTAAGATAAAAGCTGAAAAGAAGCTTTCTGAGAAACTGCTTTGTGTTCTGTTAATTCACCTCACAGAGTTACAGCTTTCCCCTTAAGAAGCCTTTCGCTAAGACTGTTCTTGTGGAATTTGCAGAGTGGTATTTGTAAGCCCATAGAGGGCTATGGTGAAAAAGGAAATATCCTAAGATAAAAACTGAAAAGAACATTTCTGAGAAACTGCTTTGTGATACGTGACTTCCACTCACTGAGTGAGAGCTATATGTCATAGAGCTGTTTGCTAACCTTATTTCTGTGGAATCTGAGAAGGGATAATTCGGTTCCCTTTGAAGACTATAGGGCCAAAGGAAATATCCGCCATAAAAGTGAGAAAGAAGCTTTCTGAGAAACAGCTTTCTGATCTGTAAATTCATCCCACAGAGTTACAGCTTTCCCCTGAGGAAGCCTTTCGCTATGACTGTTCTTGTGGAATTTGCAAAGTGACATTTCGAAGGCCATAGAGAGCTATGGTGAAAAGGAAATATCTTCGGTTTAAAACGGGAAAGAAGCTTTCTGAGACACTGCGTTGTGTTCTGTTAATTCATCCCACAAAGTTACAGCTTTCCCCTCACGAAGCCTTTCCCTAAGACTGTTCTTGTCGAATTTGGGAAGTGATATTTAGAAGCCTACAGAGGTCTACAGTGAAAAAGGAAATAACCTAAGATAAAAACTGAAAAGAAGCTTTCTGAAAAACTGCTTTGTGTTCTCTTAATTCATCTCACAGAGTTACAGCTTTCCTCTCAAGAATCCTTTCGCTAAGACTGTTCTTGTGCAATTTAGAACGTGATATTTAGAAGCCCATAGAGGGCTATGGAGAAAAAGGAAATGTCCTTAGATAAAAACTGGAAAGAAGCTTTCTGAGAAACTGCTTTGTGTTCTGTTAATTCATCTCACAGAGTTACAGCTTTCCCCTCGAGAAGCCTTTCGCTATGACTGTTCTTGTGTAATTCGCAAAGTAATATTTGGAAGCCCATATAGGGTTATGGTGAAAAAAGGAATATCTTCAGTTAGAAAGTGTATAGAAGCTTTCTGAGAAACTGCTTTGTTTTCTGTTAATTCATCTCACAGAGTTACAGCTTTCCCCTCAAGAAGTCTTTCGTTAAGACTGTTCTTGTGGAATTTGCAAAGTGAAATTTGGAAGCCCATAGAGGGCTATGGTGAAAAAGGAAATGTCCTCAGATGAAAACTAGAAAGAAGCTTCTTGAGAAACTACTTTGTGTTCCGTTAATTCATCTCACACAGTTACAGCTTTGCCCTCCAGAAACCGTTCATTAAGACCGTTCTTGTGGAATTTTCAAAGTGCTATTTGGAAACCCATAGGGGGCTATGGTGAAAAAGGAAATATCTTCAGTTATAAACTGGAAAGAAGTTTTCTGAGAAACTGCTTTGTGTTCTGTTAATTCATCTGACAGTGTTACACCTTTCCCCTCAAGAAGCATTCCGCTAAGACTGTTCTTGTGGAATTTGCAAAGTGACATTTGGAAGCCCATAGAGGGCTGTGGTGAAAAAGAAATTTCCTCAGATAAGAACTGAAAAGAAGCTTTCTGAGAAACGACTTTGTGTTCTGTTAATTCATCTTATAGAATTACAGCTTTCCCCTCAAGAAGTCGTTCAGTAAGACTGTTCTTGTGGAATTTGCAAAGTGATATTTGGAAGCCCATAGAGGACCATGGTGTAAAGGAAATATCTTCAGATAAAAACTGGAAAGTAGCTTTCTGAGAAATTGCTTTGTGTTCTGTTAATTCATCTCACAGAATTACGGCTTTCCCCTCAAGAAAACTTTCGCTAAAGCTGTTTTTGTGGAATTTGGAAAAAGGTATATGGAAAACCATAGAGATCTATGGTTAAAAAGAAAATATCCTAAGATAAAAACTGAAAAGAAAATTTCTGAGAAACTGCTTTGTGTTCTCTGAATTCATCTCAAAGACTTACAGCTTTCCCCTCAAGAAACCGTTCACTAAGACTGTTCTCGTGGATTTTGCAAAGTGATATTTGGAAGCCCATAGAGTGCTATGGGGAAAAAGGAAATATCTTCAGTTAAAAAGTGGAAAGAACGTTTCTGAGAAACTGCTTTGTGTTCTGTTAATCCATCTCACAGAGGTACAGCATTCCCCTCAAGAAGTCGTTTACTAAGACTGTTCTTGTGAAATTTGCGAAGTGATATTTGGAAGTGCTTAGAGAACTATGGTGAAAAAGGAAATATCGTAAGATAAAAACCGAAAAGAAGCTTTCTGAGAAACTGCTTTGTGTTTTGTTAATTCATCTCAGAGAGTTACAGCTTTCCGAACAGAAAGCCATTCACTAAGACTGATCTTGTGTTATTTTCAAATTGATATTTGGAAGCCCATAGAGGGCTATGGTGAAAGGGGAAATATCTTCAGTTAAAAACTGGAAAGAAGCTTTCTGAGAAACGGTTTTGTGTTCTCTTAGTTCATCTCACAGAGTTACAGCTTTCCCCTCAAGAAGCCTTTCACCAAGACCGTTCTTGTGGAATTTCCAAAGTGGTCTTTGGAAGTCCATACGTCGCTATGGTGAAAAAGGATATAGCTTCAGTTAAAAAGTGAAAAGAAGCTTTCCGAGGAACTGCTTTGTGATATGTGATTTCCTGTCACTGAGAAACAGCTGTATTTCGTAGAACTGTTGGCTAGGCTTATTTCTGTGGAATCTGAGAAATGTTACTTCGGATCTCTTTGAAGACTATAGGTCCAAAGGAAATATCCGCCACTAAAAGTGTGAAAGAAGCTTTCTGAGAAACTTCTTTGAGTTCTGTGAATTGATCTCACAGAGCTACAGTTTCCCCTCAAGAGGCCTTTCGCTAAGACTGTTCTCGTGGAATTTGCAAAGTGATATTTGGAAAACAATAGAGGGCTATGGTGAAAAAGGAAATATCCTAAGATAAAAACTGAAAAGAAGCTTTTTGAGAAACTGTTTTGCGTACCGTTAATTCATCTCACAGAGTTATAGCTTTCCCCTCAAGAAGCCGTTCATTAAGACTGTTGTTGTGAAATTTGCAAAATGATATTTGGAAGCTCATAGAGGGCTATGGTGAAAATGGAAATATCTTCAGTTAAAAACTGGAGAGAAGCTTTCTGAGAAACTGCTTTGTGTTCTGTTAATTCATACACAGAGTTACACCTTTCCTATCACGAATCCTTTCGCTAAGACTGTTCTTGTGGAGTTTACAAAGTGATATTTGGAAGCCCATAGAGGGGTACGGTTAAAAAGGAAATTTCCTCACATAAAAACTGGAAAGAAGCTTTCTGAGAAACTGCTTTGTGTTTTGTTAATTCATCTCACAGTATTACAGCTCTACCCTCAAGAAGCCCTTCACTAAGACTGTTCTTCTGGAATTTCCAAAGAGATATTTGGAAGCCCATAGAGCGCTATGGTGAAAAAGGAAATATCTTCAGTTAAAAACTGGAGAGAAGCTTTCTGAGAAACTTCTTTGTGTTCTGTTAATTCATGCACAGAGTTACAGCTTTCCTATCAAGAATCCTTTCGCTAAGACTGTTCTTGTGGAGTTTACAAAGTGATATTTGGAAGCCCATAGAGGGGTACGTTTAAAAAGGAAATTTCCTCACATAAAAACTGGAAAGAAGTTTTCTGAGAAACTGCTTTGTGTTCTGTTAATTCATCTCACAGAGTTACAGCTTACCCCTCAAGAAGCATTTCGCTAAGACTGTTCTTGTGGAATTTGCAATGTGATATTTGGAAGCCCATGGAGGGATATGGTGAAAAAGGAAATATCTTCAATTAAAAACTGGAAAGAAGCTTTCTGAGAAACTGCTTTGTTTTCTGTTAATTCACCTCACAGAGTTTCAGCTTTCCCCTCCAGAAGTCTTTCGCTAAGACGGTTCTCGTGGAATTTGCAAAGTGATATTTGGAAGCCGTGAGAGGGCTATGGTGTAAAAGGAAATGTCCTCGGATCAAAAATGGAAAGAAGCTTTCCAACAAACTGTTTTGTGTTCTGTTAATTTATCTGACAGAGTTTCAGCTTTCCCCTCAAGAAGCCGTTCGCTAAGACTGTTCTTGTGGAATTTGCAAAGTGATATTTGAAAGCCCGTCGAGGGCTCTGGTGAAAAAGGAAATACCTTCAGTTAAAAACTGGAAAGAAACTTTCTGAGAAACTGCTTTGTATTCTGTTAATTCACCTCACAGAGTTTCAGCTTTCCCCTCTAGAAGCCTTTCGCTAAGACTGTTCTTGTGGAATTTGCAAAGTGATATTTGTAAGCCCATAGAAGTCGATGGTGAAAACGTAAATATCCTAAGATAAAAACTGAAAAGAACCATTCTGAGAAACTGCTTTGTGTTTTGTTAATTCATCTCACAGAGTTACAGGTTTCCCTTCAAGAAGCCTTTCGCTAAGACAGTTCTTGTGGAATATGCAAAGTGATATTTGGAAGCTCATAGTGACCTATAGTGAAAAAGGATATATCTTCAGTTAAAAACTGAAAAGAAGCTTTCTGAGAAACTGCTTTGTGATATATGACTTCCACTCACTGAGTTACAGCTGTATTTCGTAGAGCTGTTTGGCAGTCTTATTTCTGTGGAATCTGAGAACTGTTATTTCGGATCCCTTTGAAGACTGAAGGGCCAAAGGAAATATCCGTCGTTAAAGTTAGAAAGAAGCTTTCTGAGAAACTTCTTTGTGATTTGCGAATTCATTTCACAGAGTTACAGCTTTCCCCTCAAGAAGCCTTTCGCTAAGATTATTCTTGCACAATTTGAAAAATGATATTTGGAAGCCAATAGACGGCTATGGTGAAAACGAAATATCCTCCGATAAAAACTGGAAAGAAGCTTTCTGAGAAATTGCTTTGTGTTCTTTTAATTCATCTCACAGACTTACAGCTTTCCCCTCAGGAAGTCTTTCGCTAAGACTGTTCTTGTGGAATTTGAAATGTGATATTTGGTAGCCCATAGAGCGCTATGGAGAAAAGGAAATATCTTCAGATAAAAACTGTAAAGAACATTCCTGAGAAACTGCTTTGTGTTCTGTTAATTCACCTAACAGAGTTACAGCTTTCCCCTCTAGAAGCCTTTCGCTAAGACTGTTCTTGCTGTATTTTCAAAGTGATATTTTGAAGCCCATAGAGGGCTACGGTGAAAAAGGATATAGCTTCAGTTAAAAACTGAAAGAGGCTTTCTGAGAAACGGTTTAGTATTATGTGACTTCCACTCACTGAGTTACAGCTCTATTTCCTAGAGCTGTTTGATAGCCTTATTTCTATGGAATCGGAGAACTGTTATTTTGGATCCCTTTGAAGACTATAGGGCCAAAGGAAATATCTGCCGCTGTAAGTGAGAAAGAAGCTTTCTGAGAAACTTCTCTGAGATCTGTTAATTCATCTCACAGAGTTACAGCATTCCACTCAAGAAGCCTTTCGCTAGGACTGTTCTTTTTGAATTTGCAAAGTGATATTTCGAAGCCCATAGACGGCTGTGGTGAAAAGGGAAATACCTTCAGTTAAAAAATGGAAAGAAGCTTTCTAAGAAACTGCTTGGTGTTCTGTTAATTCATCTCAAAGAGTTACAGCTTTACCCTCAAAAAGACTTTTGCTAAGACTCTTCTTGTGTAATACTCATAGTGATATTTGTAAGCCCTTATAGGGCTATGGTGAAAAAGGAAATATCCTAAGATAAAAGCTGAAAAGAAGCTTTCTGAGAAACTGCTTTGTGTTCTGTTAATTCACCTCACAGAGTTACAGCTTTCCCCTTAAGAAGCCTTTCGCTAAGACTGTTCTTGTGGAATTTGCAGAGTGGTATTTGTAAGCCCATAGAGGGCTATGGTGAAAAAGGAAATATCCTAAGATAAAAACTGAAAAGAACATTTCTGAGAAACTGCTTTGTGATACGTGACTTCCACTCACTGAGTGAGAGCTATATGTCATAGAGCTGTTTGCTAACCTTATTTCTGTGGAATCTGAGAAGGGATAATTCGGTTCCCTTTGAAGACTATAGGGCCAAAGGAAATATCCGCCATAAAAGTGAGAAAGAAGCTTTCTGAGAAACAGCTTTCTGATCTGTAAATTCATCCCACAGAGTTACAGCTTTCCCCTGAGGAAGCCTTTCGCTATGACTGTTCTTGTGGAATTTGCAAAGTGACATTTCGAAGGCCATAGAGAGCTATGGTGAAAAGGAAATATCTTCGGTTTAAAACGGGAAAGAAGCTTTCTGAGACACTGCGTTGTGTTCTGTTAATTCATCCCACAAAGTTACAGCTTTCCCCTCACGAAGCCTTTCCCTAAGACTGTTCTTGTCGAATTTGGGAAGTGATATTTAGAAGCCTACAGAGGTCTACAGTGAAAAAGGAAATAACCTAAGATAAAAACTGAAAAGAAGCTTTCTGAAAAACTGCTTTGTGTTCTCTTAATTCATCTCACAGAGTTACAGCTTTCCTCTCAAGAATCCTTTCGCTAAGACTGTTCTTGTGCAATTTAGAACGTGATATTTAGAAGCCCATAGAGGGCTATGGAGAAAAAGGAAATGTCCTTAGATAAAAACTGGAAAGAAGCTTTCTGAGAAACTGCTTTGTGTTCTGTTAATTCATCTCACAGAGTTACAGCTTTCCCCTCGAGAAGCCTTTCGCTATGACTGTTCTTGTGTAATTTGCAAAGTAATATTTGGAAGCCCATATAGGGTTATGGTGAAAAAAGGAATATCTTCAGTTAGAAAGTGTATAGAAGCTTTCTGAGAAACTGCTTTGTTTTCTGTTAATTCATCTCACAGAGTTACAGCTTTCCCCTCAAGAAGTCTTTCGTTAAGACTGTTCTTGTGGAATTTGCAAAGTGAAATTTGGAAGCCCATAGAGGGCTATGGTGAAAAAGGAAATGTCCTCAGATGAAAACTAGAAAGAAGCTTCTTGAGAAACTACTTTGTGTTCCGTTAATTCATCTCACACAGTTACAGCTTTGCCCTCCAGAAACCGTTCATTAAGACCGTTCTTGTGGAATTTTCAAAGTGCTATTTGGAAACCCATAGGGGGCTATGGTGAAAAAGGAAATATCTTCAGTTATAAACTGGAAAGAAGTTTTCTGAGAAGCTGCTTTGTGTTCTGTTAATTCATCTGACAGTGTTACACCTTTCCCCTCAAGAAGCATTCCGCTAAGACTGTTCTTGTGGAATTTGCAAAGTGACATTTGGAAGCCCATAGAGGGCTGTGGTGAAAAAGAAATTTCCTCAGATAAGAACTGAAAAGAAGCTTTCTGAGAAACGACTTTGTGTTCTGTTAATTCATCTTATAGAATTACAGCTTTCCCCTCAAGAAGTCGTTCAGTAAGACTGTTCTTGTGGAATTTGCAAAGTGATATTTGGAAGCCCATAGAGGACCATGGTGTAAAGGAAATATCTTCAGATAAAAACTGGAAAGTAGCTTTCTGAGAAATTGCTTTGTGTTCTGTTAATTCATCTCACAGAATTACGGCTTTCCCCTCAAGAAAACTTTCGCTAAAGCTGTTTTTGTGGAATTTGGAAAAAGGTATATGGAAAACCATAGAGATCTATGGTTAAAAAGAAAATATCCTAAGATAAAAACTGAAAAGAAAATTTCTGAGAAACTGCTTTGTGTTCTCTGAATTCATCTCAAAGACTTACAGCTTTCCCCTCAAGAAACCGTTCACTAAGACTGTTCTCGTGGATTTTGCAAAGTGATATTTGGAAGCCCATAGAGTGCTATGGGGAAAAAGGAAATATCTTCAGTTAAAAAGTGGAAAGAACGTTTCTGAGAAACTGCTTTGTGTTCTGTTAATCCATCTCACAGAGGTACAGCATTCCCCTCAAGAAGTCGTTTACTAAGACTGTTCTTGTGAAATTTGCGAAGTGATATTTGGAAGTGCTTAGAGAACTATGGTGAAAAAGGAAATATCGTAAGATAAAAACCGAAAAGAAGCTTTCTGAGAAACTGCTTTGTGTTTTGTTAATTCATCTCAGAGAGTTACAGCTTTCCGAACAGAAAGCCATTCACTAAGACTGATCTTGTGTTATTTTCAAATTGATATTTGGAAGCCCATAGAGGGCTATGGTGAAAGGGGAAATATCTTCAGTTAAAAACTGGAAAGAAGCTTTCTGAGAAACGGTTTTGTGTTCTCTTAGTTCATCTCACAGAGTTACAGCTTTCCCCTCAAGAAGCCTTTCACCAAGACTGTTCTTGTGGAATTTCCAAAGTGGTCTTTGGAAGTCCATACGTCGCTATGGTGAAAAAGGATATAGCTTCAGTTAAAAAGTGAGAAGAAGCTTTCCGAGGAACTGCTTTGTGATATGTGATTTCCTGTCACTGAGAAACAGCTGTATTTCGTAGAACTGTTGGCTAGGCTTATTTCTGTGGAATCTGAGAAATGTTACTTCGGATCTCTTTGAAGACTATAGGTCCAAAGGAAATATCCGCCACTAAAAGTGTGAAAGAAGCTTTCTGAGAAACTTCTTTGAGTTCTGTGAATTGATCTCACAGAGCTACAGTTTCCCCTCAAGAGGCCTTTCGCTAAGACTGTTCTCGTGGAATTTGCAAAGTGATATTTGGAAAACAATAGAGGGCTATGGTGAAAAAGGAAATATCCTAAGATAAAAACTGAAAAGAAGCTTTTTGAGAAACTGTTTTGCGTACCGTTAATTCATCTCACAGAGTTATAGCTTTCCCCTCAAGAAGCCGTTCATTAAGACTGTTGTTGTGAAATTTGCAAAATGATATTTGGAAGCTCATAGAGGGCTATGGTGAAAATGGAAATATCTTCAGTTAAAAACTGGAGAGAAGCTTTCTGAGAAACTGCTTTGTGTTCTGTTAATTCATACACAGAGTTACACCTTTCCTATCACGAATCCTTTCGCTAAGACTGTTCTTGTGGAGTTTACAAAGTGATATTTGGAAGCCCATAGAGGGGTACGGTTAAAAAGGAAATTTCCTCACATAAAAACTGGAAAGAAGCTTTCTGAGAAACTGCTTTGTGTTTTGTTAATTCATCTCACAGTATTACAGCTCTACCCTCAAGAAGCCCTTCACTAAGACTGTTCTTCTGGAATTTCCAAAGAGATATTTGGAAGCCCATAGAGCGCTATGGTGAAAAAGGAAATATCTTCAGTTAAAAACTGGAGAGAAGCTTTCTGAGAAACTTCTTTGTGTTCTGTTAATTCATGCACAGAGTTACAGCTTTCCTATCAAGAATCCTTTCGCTAAGACTGTTCTTGTGGAGTTTACAAAGTGATATTTGGAAGCCCATAGAGGGGTACGTTTAAAAAGGAAATTTCCTCACATAAAAACTGGAAAGAAGTTTTCTGAGAAACTGCTTTGTGTTCTGTTAATTCATCTCACAGAGTTACAGCTTACCCCTCAAGAAGCATTTCGCTAAGACTGTTCTTGTGGAATTTGCAATGTGATATTTGGAAGCCCATGGAGGGATATGGTGAAAAAGGAAATATCTTCAATTAAAAACTGGAAAGAAGCTTTCTGAGAAACTGCTTTGTTTTCTGTTAATTCACCTCACAGAGTTTCAGCTTTCCCCTCCAGAAGTCTTTCGCTAAGACGGTTCTCGTGGAATTTGCAAAGTGATATTTGGAAGCCGTGAGAGGGCTATGGTGTAAAAGGAAATGTCCTCGGATCAAAAATGGAAAGAAGCTTTCCAACAAACTGTTTTGTGTTCTGTTAATTTATCTGACAGAGTTTCAGCTTTCCCCTCAAGAAGCCGTTCGCTAAGACTGTTCTTGTGGAATTTGCAAAGTGATATTTGAAAGCCCGTCGAGGGCTCTGGTGAAAAAGGAAATACCTTCAGTTAAAAACTGGAAAGAAACTTTCTGAGAAACTGCTTTGTATTCTGTTAATTCACCTCACAGAGTTTCAGCTTTCCCCTCTAGAAGCCTTTCGCTAAGACTGTTCTTGTGGAATTTGCAAAGTGATATTTGTAAGCCCATAGAAGTCGATGGTGAAAACGTAAATATCCTAAGATAAAAACTGAAAAGAACCATTCTGAGAAACTGCTTTGTGTTTTGTTAATTCATCTCACAGAGTTACAGGTTTCCCTTCAAGAAGCCTTTCGCTAAGACAGTTCTTGTGGAATATGCAAAGTGATATTTGGAAGCTCATAGTGACCTATAGTGAAAAAGGATATATCTTCAGTTAAAAACTGAAAAGAAGCTTTCTGAGAAACTGCTTTGTGATATATGACTTCCACTCACTGAGTTACAGCTGTATTTCGTAGAGCTGTTTGGCAGTCTTATTTCTGTGGAATCTGAGAACTGTTATTTCGGATCCCTTTGAAGACTGAAGGGCCAAAGGAAATATCCGTCGTTAAAGTTAGAAAGAAGCTTTCTGAGAAACTTCTTTGTGATTTGCGAATTCATTTCACAGAGTTACAGCTTTCCCCTCAAGAAGCCTTTCGCTAAGATTATTCTTGCACAATTTGAAAAATGATATTTGGAAGCCAATAGACGGCTATGGTGAAAACGAAATATCCTCCGATAAAAACTGGAAAGAAGCTTTCTGAGAAATTGCTTTGTGTTCTTTTAATTCATCTCACAGACTTACAGCTTTCCCCTCAGGAAGTCTTTCGCTAAGACTGTTCTTGTGGAATTTGAAATGTGATATTTGGTAGCCCATAGAGCGCTATGGAGAAAAGGAAATATCTTCAGATAAAAACTGTAAAGAACATTCCTGAGAAACTGCTTTGTGTTCTGTTAATTCACCTAACAGAGTTACAGCTTTCCCCTCTAGAAGCCTTTCGCTAAGACTGTTCTTGCTGTATTTTCAAAGTGATATTTTGAAGCCCATAGAGGGCTACGGTGAAAAAGGATAAAGCTTCAGTTAAAAACTGAAAGAGGCTTTCTGAGAAACGGTTTAGTATTATGTGACTTCCACTCACTGAGTTACAGCTCTATTTCCTAGAGCTGTTTGATAGCCTTATTTCTATGGAATCGGAGAACTGTTATTTTGGATCCCTTTGAAGACTATAGGGCCAAAGGAAATATCTGCCACTATAAGTGAGAAAGAAGCTTTCTGAGAAACTTCTCTGAGATCTGTTAATTCATCTCACAGAGTTACAGCATTCCACTCAAGAAGCCTTTCGCTAGGACTGTTCTTTTTGAATTTGCAAAGTGATATTTCGAAGCCCATAGACGGCTGTGGTGAAAAGGGAAATACCTTCAGTTAAAAAATGGAAAGAAGCTTTCTAAGAAACTGCTTGGTGTTCTGTTAATTCATCTCAAAGAGTTACAGCTTTACCCTCAAAAAGACTTTTGCTAAGACTCTTCTTGTGTAATACTCATAGTGATATTTGTAAGCCCTTATAGGGCTATGGTGAAAAAGGAAATATCCTAAGATAAAAGCTGAAAAGAAGCTTTCTGAGAAACTGCTTTGTGTTCTGTTAATTCACCTCACAGAGTTACAGCTTTCCCCTTAAGAAGCCTTTCGCTAAGACTGTTCTTGTGGAATTTGCAGAGTGGTATTTGTAAGCCCATAGAGGGCTATGGTGAAAAAGGAAATATCCTAAGATAAAAACTGAAAAGAACATTTCTGAGAAACTGCTTTGTGATACGTGACTTCCACTCACTGAGTGAGAGCTATATGTCATAGAGCTGTTTGCTAACCTTATTTCTGTGGAATCTGAGAAGGGATAATTCGGTTCCCTTTGAAGACTATAGGGCCAAAGGAAATATCCGCCATAAAAGTGAGAAAGAAGCTTTCTGAGAAACAGCTTTCTGATCTGTAAATTCATCCCACAGAGTTACAGCTTTCCCCTGAGGAAGCCTTTCGCTATGACTGTTCTTGTGGAATTTGCAAAGTGACATTTCGAAGGCCATAGAGAGCTATGGTGAAAAGGAAATATCTTCGGTTTAAAACGGGAAAGAAGCTTTCTGAGACACTGCGTTGTGTTCTGTTAATTCATCCCACAAAGTTACAGCTTTCCCCTCACGAAGCCTTTCCCTAAGACTGTTCTTGTCGAATTTGGGAAGTGATATTTAGAAGCCTACAGAGGTCTACAGTGAAAAAGGAAATAACCTAAGATAAAAACTGAAAAGAAGCTTTCTGAAAAACTGCTTTGTGTTCTCTTAATTCATCTCACAGAGTTACAGCTTTCCTCTCAAGAATCCTTTCGCTAAGACTGTTCTTGTGCAATTTAGAACGTGATATTTAGAAGCCCATAGAGGGCTATGGAGAAAAAGGAAATGTCCTTAGATAAAAACTGGAAAGAAGCTTTCTGAGAAACTGCTTTGTGTTCTGTTAATTCATCTCACAGTTACAGCTTTCCCCTCGAGAAGCCTTTCGCTATGACTGTTCTTGTGTAATTCGCAAAGTAATATTTGGAAGCCCATATAGGGTTATGGTGAAAAAAGGAATATCTTCAGTTAGAAAGTGTATAGAAGCTTTCTGAGAAACTGCTTTGTTTTCTGTTAATTCATCTCACAGAGTTACAGCTTTCCCCTCAAGAAGTCTTTCGTTAAGACTGTTCTTGTGGAATTTGCAAAGTGAAATTTGGAAGCCCATAGAGGGCTATGGTGAAAAAGGAAATGTCCTCAGATGAAAACTAGAAAGAAGCTTCTTGAGAAACTACTTTGTGTTCCATTAATTCATCTCACACAGTTACAGCTTTGCCCTCCAGAAACCGTTCATTAAGACCGTTCTTGTGGAATTTTCAAAGTGCTATTTGGAAACCCATAGGGGGCTATGGTGAAAAAGGAAATATCTTCAGTTATAAACTGGAAAGAAGTTTTCTGAGAAACTGCTTTGTGTTCTGTTAATTCATCTGACAGTGTTACACCTTTCCCCTCAAGAAGCATTCCGCTAAGACTGTTCTTGTGGAATTTGCAAAGTGACATTTGGAAGCCCATAGAGGGCTGTGGTGAAAAAGAAATTTCCTCAGATAAGAACTGAAAAGAAGCTTTCTGAGAAACGACTTTGTGTTCTGTTAATTCATCTTATAGAATTACAGCTTTCCCCTCAAGAAGTCGTTCAGTAAGACTGTTCTTGTGGAATTTGCAAAGTGATATTTGGAAGCCCATAGAGGACCATGGTGTAAAGGAAATATCTTCAGATAAAAACTGGAAAGTAGCTTTCTGAGAAATTGCTTTGTGTTCTGTTAATTCATCTCACAGAATTACGGCTTTCCCCTCAAGAAAACTTTCGCTAAAGCTGTTTTTGTGGAATTTGGAAAAAGGTATATGGAAAACCATAGAGATCTATGGTTAAAAAGAAAATATCCTAAGATAAAAACTGAAAAGAAAATTTCTGAGAAACTGCTTTGTGTTCTCTGAATTCATCTCAAAGACTTACAGCTTTCCCCTCAAGAAACCGTTCACTAAGACTGTTCTCGTGGATTTTGCAAAGTGATATTTGGAAGCCCATAGAGTGCTATGGGGAAAAAGGAAATATCTTCAGTTAAAAAGTGGAAAGAACGTTTCTGAGAAACTGCTTTGTGTTCTGTTAATCCATCTCACAGAGGTACAGCATTCCCCTCAAGAAGTCGTTTACTAAGACTGTTCTTGTGAAATTTGCGAAGTGATATTTGGAAGTGCTTAGAGAACTATGGTGAAAAAGGAAATATCGTAAGATAAAAACCGAAAAGAAGCTTTCTGAGAAACTGCTTTGTGTTTTGTTAATTCATCTCAGAGAGTTACAGCTTTCCGAACAGAAAGCCATTCACTAAGACTGATCTTGTGTTATTTTCAAATTGATATTTGGAAGCCCATAGAGGGCTATGGTGAAAGGGGAAATATCTTCAGTTAAAAACTGGAAAGAAGCTTTCTGAGAAACGGTTTTGTGTTCTCTTAGTTCATCTCACAGAGTTACAGCTTTCCCCTCAAGAAGCCTTTCACCAAGACTGTTCTTGTGGAATTTCCAAAGTGGTCTTTGGAAGTCCATACGTCGCTATGGTGAAAAAGGATATAGCTTCAGTTAAAAAGTGAGAAGAAGCTTTCCGAGGAACTGCTTTGTGATATGTGATTTCCTGTCACTGAGAAACAGCTGTATTTCGTAGAACTGTTGGCTAGGCTTATTTCTGTGGAATCTGAGAAATGTTACTTCGGATCTCTTTGAAGACTATAGGTCCAAAGGAAATATCCGCCACTAAAAGTGTGAAAGAAGCTTTCTGAGAAACTTCTTTGAGTTCTGTGAATTGATCTCACAGAGCTACAGTTTCCCCTCAAGAGGCCTTTCGCTAAGACTGTTCTCGTGGAATTTGCAAAGTGATATTTGGAAAACAATAGAGGGCTATGGTGAAAAAGGAAATATCCTAAGATAAAAACTGAAAAGAAGCTTTTTGAGAAACTGTTTTGCGTACCGTTAATTCATCTCACAGAGTTATAGCTTTCCCCTCAAGAAGCCGTTCATTAAGACTGTTGTTGTGAAATTTGCAAAATGATATTTGGAAGCTCATAGAGGGCTATGGTGAAAATGGAAATATCTTCAGTTAAAAACTGGAGAGAAGCTTTCTGAGAAACTGCTTTGTGTTCTGTTAATTCATACACAGAGTTACACCTTTCCTATCACGAATCCTTTCGCTAAGACTGTTCTTGTGGAGTTTACAAAGTGATATTTGGAAGCCCATAGAGGGGTACGGTTAAAAAGGAAATTTCCTCACATAAAAACTGGAAAGAAGCTTTCTGAGAAACTGCTTTGTGTTTTGTTAATTCATCTCACAGTATTACAGCTCTACCCTCAAGAAGCCCTTCACTAAGACTGTTCTTCTGGAATTTCCAAAGAGATATTTGGAAGCCCATAGAGCGCTATGGTGAAAAAGGAAATATCTTCAGTTAAAAACTGGAGAGAAGCTTTCTGAGAAACTTCTTTGTGTTCTGTTAATTCATGCACAGAGTTACAGCTTTCCTATCAAGAATCCTTTCGCTAAGACTGTTCTTGTGGAGTTTACAAAGTGATATTTGGAAGCCCATAGAGGGGTACGTTTAAAAAGGAAATTTCCTCACATAAAAACTGGAAAGAAGTTTTCTGAGAAACTGCTTTGTGTTCTGTTAATTCATCTCACAGAGTTACAGCTTACCCCTCAAGAAGCATTTCGCTAAGACTGTTCTTGTGGAATTTGCAATGTGATATTTGGAAGCCCATGGAGGGATATGGTGAAAAAGGAAATATCTTCAATTAAAAACTGGAAAGAAGCTTTCTGAGAAACTGCTTTGTTTTCTGTTAATTCACCTCACAGAGTTTCAGCTTTCCCCTCCAGAAGTCTTTCGCTAAGACGGTTCTCGTGGAATTTGCAAAGTGATATTTGGAAGCCGTGAGAGGGCTATGGTGTAAAAGGAAATGTCCTCGGATCAAAAATGGAAAGAAGCTTTCCAACAAACTGTTTTGTGTTCTGTTAATTTATCTGACAGAGTTTCAGCTTTCCCCTCAAGAAGCCGTTCGCTAAGACTGTTCTTGTGGAATTTGCAAAGTGATATTTGAAAGCCCGTCGAGGGCTATGGTGAAAAAGGAAATACCTTCAGTTAAAAACTGGAAAGAAACTTTCTGAGAAACTGCTTTGTATTCTGTTAATTCACCTCACAGAGTTTCAGCTTTCCCCTCTAGAAGCCTTTCGCTAAGACTGTTCTTGTGGAATTTGCAAAGTGATATTTGTAAGCCCATAGAAGTCGATGGTGAAAACGTAAATATCCTAAGATAAAAACTGAAAAGAACCATTCTGAGAAACTGCTTTGTGTTTTGTTAATTCATCTCACAGAGTTACAGGTTTCCCTTCAAGAAGCCTTTCGCTAAGACAGTTCTTGTGGAATATGCAAAGTGATATTTGGAAGCTCATAGTGACCTATAGTGAAAAAGGATATATCTTCAGTTAAAAACTGAAAAGAAGCTTTCTGAGAAACTGCTTTGTGATATATGACTTCCACTCACTGAGTTACAGCTGTATTTCGTAGAGCTGTTTGGCAGTCTTATTTCTGTGGAATCTGAGAACTGTTATTTCGGATCCCTTTGAAGACTGAAGGGCCAAAGGAAATATCCGTCGTTAAAGTTAGAAAGAAGCTTTCTGAGAAACTTCTTTGTGATTTGCGAATTCATTTCACAGAGTTACAGCTTTCCCCTCAAGAAGCCTTTCGCTAAGATTATTCTTGCACAATTTGAAAAATGATATTTGGAAGCCAATAGACGGCTATGGTGAAAACGAAATATCCTCCGATAAAAACTGGAAAGAAGCTTTCTGAGAAATTGCTTTGTGTTCTTTTAATTCATCTCACAGACTTACAGCTTTCCCCTCAGGAAGTCTTTCGCTAAGACTGTTCTTGTGGAATTTGAAATGTGATATTTGGTAGCCCATAGAGCGCTATGGAGAAAAGGAAATATCTTCAGATAAAAACTGTAAAGAACATTCCTGAGAAACTGCTTTGTGTTCTGTTAATTCACCTAACAGAGTTACAGCTTTCCCCTCTAGAAGCCTTTCGCTAAGACTGTTCTTGCTGTATTTTCAAAGTGATATTTTGAAGCCCATAGAGGGCTACGGTGAAAAAGGATAAAGCTTCAGTTAAAAACTGAAAGAGGCTTTCTGAGAAACGGTTTAGTATTATGTGACTTCCACTCACTGAGTTACAGCTCTATTTCCTAGAGCTGTTTGATAGCCTTATTTCTATGGAATCGGAGAACTGTTATTTTGGATCCCTTTGAAGACTATAGGGCCAAAGGAAATATCTGCCGCTAAAAGTGAGAAAGAAGCTTTCTGAGAAACTTCTCTGAGATCTGTTAATTCATCTCACAGAGTTACAGCATTCCACTCAAGAAGCCTTTCGCTAGGACTGTTCTTTTTGAATTTGCAAAGTGATATTTCGAAGCCCATAGACGGCTGTGGTGAAAAGGGAAATACCTTCAGTTAAAAAATGGAAAGAAGCTTTCTAAGAAACTGCTTGGTGTTCTGTTAATTCATCTCAAAGAGTTACAGCTTTACCCTCAAAAAGACTTTTGCTAAGACTCTTCTTGTGTAATACTCATAGTGATATTTGTAAGCCCTTATAGGGCTATGGTGAAAAAGGAAATATCCTAAGATAAAAGCTGAAAAGAAGCTTTCTGAGAAACTGCTTTGTGTTCTGTTAATTCACCTCACAGAGTTACAGCTTTCCCCTTAAGAAGCCTTTCGCTAAGACTGTTCTTGTGGAATTTGCAGAGTGGTATTTGTAAGCCCATAGAGGGCTATGGTGAAAAAGGAAATATCCTAAGATAAAAACTGAAAAGAACATTTCTGAGAAACTGCTTTGTGATACGTGACTTCCACTCACTGAGTGAGAGCTATATGTCATAGAGCTGTTTGCTAACCTTATTTCTGTGGAATCTGAGAAGGGATAATTCGGTTCCCTTTGAAGACTATAGGGCCAAAGGAAATATCCGCCATAAAAGTGAGAAAGAAGCTTTCTGAGAAACAGCTTTCTGATCTGTAAATTCATCCCACAGAGTTACAGCTTTCCCCTGAGGAAGCCTTTCGCTATGACTGTTCTTGTGGAATTTGCAAAGTGACATTTCGAAGGCCATAGAGAGCTATGGTGAAAAGGAAATATCTTCGGTTTAAAACGGGAAAGAAGCTTTCTGAGACACTGCGTTGTGTTCTGTTAATTCATCCCACAAAGTTACAGCTTTCCCCTCACGAAGCCTTTCCCTAAGACTGTTCTTGTCGAATTTGGGAAGTGATATTTAGAAGCCTACAGAGGTCTACAGTGAAAAAGGAAATAACCTAAGATAAAAACTGAAAAGAAGCTTTCTGAAAAACTGCTTTGTGTTCTCTTAATTCATCTCACAGAGTTACAGCTTTCCTCTCAAGAATCCTTTCGCTAAGACTGTTCTTGTGCAATTTAGAACGTGATATTTAGAAGCCCATAGAGGGCTATGGAGAAAAAGGAAATGTCCTTAGATAAAAACTGGAAAGAAGCTTTCTGAGAAACTGCTTTGTGTTCTGTTAATTCATCTCACAGAGTTACAGCTTTCCCCTCGAGAAGCCTTTCGCTATGACTGTTCTTGTGTAATTCGCAAAGTAATATTTGGAAGCCCATATAGGGTTATGGTGAAAAAAGGAATATCTTCAGTTAGAAAGTGTATAGAAGCTTTCTGAGAAACTGCTTTGTTTTCTGTTAATTCATCTCACAGAGTTACAGCTTTCCCCTCAAGAAGTCTTTCGTTAAGACTGTTCTTGTGGAATTTGCAAAGTGAAATTTGGAAGCCCATAGAGGGCTATGGTGAAAAAGGAAATGTCCTCAGATGAAAACTAGAAAGAAGCTTCTTGAGAAACTACTTTGTGTTCCGTTAATTCATCTCACACAGTTACAGCTTTGCCCTCCAGAAACCGTTCATTAAGACCGTTCTTGTGGAATTTTCAAAGTGCTATTTGGAAACCCATAGGGGGCTATGGTGAAAAAGGAAATATCTTCAGTTATAAACTGGAAAGAAGTTTTCTGAGAAACTGCTTTGTGTTCTGTTAATTCATCTGACAGTGTTACACCTTTCCCCTCAAGAAGCATTCCGCTAAGACTGTTCTTGTGGAATTTGCAAAGTGACATTTGGAAGCCCATAGAGGGCTGTGGTGAAAAAGAAATTTCCTCAGATAAGAACTGAAAAGAAGCTTTCTGAGAAACGACTTTGTGTTCTGTTAATTCATCTTATAGAATTACAGCTTTCCCCTCAAGAAGTCGTTCAGTAAGACTGTTCTTGTGGAATTTGCAAAGTGATATTTGGAAGCCCATAGAGGACCATGGTGTAAAGGAAATATCTTCAGATAAAAACTGGAAAGTAGCTTTCTGAGAAATTGCTTTGTGTTCTGTTAATTCATCTCACAGAATTACGGCTTTCCCCTCAAGAAAACTTTCGCTAAAGCTGTTTTTGTGGAATTTGGAAAAAGGTATATGGAAAACCATAGAGATCTATGGTTAAAAAGAAAATATCCTAAGATAAAAACTGAAAAGAAAATTTCTGAGAAACTGCTTTGTGTTCTCTGAATTCATCTCAAAGACTTACAGCTTTCCCCTCAAGAAACCGTTCACTAAGACTGTTCTCGTGGATTTTGCAAAGTGATATTTGGAAGCCCATAGAGTGCTATGGGGAAAAAGGAAATATCTTCAGTTAAAAAGTGGAAAGAACGTTTCTGAGAAACTGCTTTGTGTTCTGTTAATCCATCTCACAGAGGTACAGCATTCCCCTCAAGAAGTCGTTTACTAAGACTGTTCTTGTGAAATTTGCGAAGTGATATTTGGAAGTGCTTAGAGAACTATGGTGAAAAAGGAAATATCGTAAGATAAAAACCGAAAAGAAGCTTTCTGAGAAACTGCTTTGTGTTTTGTTAATTCATCTCAGAGAGTTACAGCTTTCCGAACAGAAAGCCATTCACTAAGACTGATCTTGTGTTATTTTCAAATTGATATTTGGAAGCCCATAGAGGGCTATGGTGAAAGGGGAAATATCTTCAGTTAAAAACTGGAAAGAAGCTTTCTGAGAAACGGTTTTGTGTTCTCTTAGTTCATCTCACAGAGTTACAGCTTTCCCCTCAAGAAGCCTTTCACCAAGACTGTTCTTGTGGAATTTCCAAAGTGGTCTTTGGAAGTCCATACGTCGCTATGGTGAAAAAGGATATAGCTTCAGTTAAAAAGTGAAAAGAAGCTTTCCGAGGAACTGCTTTGTGATATGTGATTTCCTGTCACTGAGAAACAGCTGTATTTCGTAGAACTGTTGGCTAGGCTTATTTCTGTGGAATCTGAGAAATGTTACTTCGGATCTCTTTGAAGACTATAGGTCCAAAGGAAATATCCGCCACTAAAAGTGTGAAAGAAGCTTTCTGAGAAACTTCTTTGAGTTCTGTGAATTGATCTCACAGAGCTACAGTTTCCCCTCAAGAGGCCTTTCGCTAAGACTGTTCTCGTGGAATTTGCAAAGTGATATTTGGAAAACAATAGAGGGCTATGGTGAAAAAGGAAATATCCTAAGATAAAAACTGAAAAGAAGCTTTTTGAGAAACTGTTTTGCGTACCGTTAATTCATCTCACAGAGTTATAGCTTTCCCCTCAAGAAGCCGTTCATTAAGACTGTTGTTGTGAAATTTGCAAAATGATATTTGGAAGCTCATAGAGGGCTATGGTGAAAATGGAAATATCTTCAGTTAAAAACTGGAGAGAAGCTTTCTGAGAAACTGCTTTGTGTTCTGTTAATTCATACACAGAGTTACACCTTTCCTATCACGAATCCTTTCGCTAAGACTGTTCTTGTGGAGTTTACAAAGTGATATTTGGAAGCCCATAGAGGGGTACGGTTAAAAAGGAAATTTCCTCACATAAAAACTGGAAAGAAGCTTTCTGAGAAACTGCTTTGTGTTTTGTTAATTCATCTCACAGTATTACAGCTCTACCCTCAAGAAGCCCTTCACTAAGACTGTTCTTCTGGAATTTCCAAAGAGATATTTGGAAGCCCATAGAGCGCTATGGTGAAAAAGGAAATATCTTCAGTTAAAAACTGGAGAGAAGCTTTCTGAGAAACTTCTTTGTGTTCTGTTAATTCATGCACAGAGTTACAGCTTTCCTATCAAGAATCCTTTCGCTAAGACTGTTCTTGTGGAGTTTACAAAGTGATATTTGGAAGCCCATAGAGGGGTACGTTTAAAAAGGAAATTTCCTCACATAAAAACTGGAAAGAAGTTTTCTGAGAAACTGCTTTGTGTTCTGTTAATTCATCTCACAGAGTTACAGCTTACCCCTCAAGAAGCATTTCGCTAAGACTGTTCTTGTGGAATTTGCAATGTGATATTTGGAAGCCCATGGAGGGATATGGTGAAAAAGGAAATATCTTCAATTAAAAACTGGAAAGAAGCTTTCTGAGAAACTGCTTTGTTTTCTGTTAATTCATCTCACAGAGTTTCAGCTTTCCCCTCCAGAAGTCTTTCGCTAAGACGGTTCTCGTGGAATTTGCAAAGTGATATTTGGAAGCCGTGAGAGGGCTATGGTGTAAAAGGAAATGTCCTCGGATCAAAAATGGAAAGAAGCTTTCCAACAAACTGTTTTGTGTTCTGTTAATTTATCTGACAGAGTTTCAGCTTTCCCCTCAAGAAGCCGTTCGCTAAGACTGTTCTTGTGGAATTTGCAAAGTGATATTTGAAAGCCCGTCGAGGGCTATGGTGAAAAAGGAAATACCTTCAGTTAAAAACTGGAAAGAAACTTTCTGAGAAACTGCTTTGTATTCTGTTAATTCACCTCACAGAGTTTCAGCTTTCCCCTCTAGAAGCCTTTCGCTAAGACTGTTCTTGTGGAATTTGCAAAGTGATATTTGTAAGCCCATAGAAGTCGATGGTGAAAACGTAAATATCCTAAGATAAAAACTGAAAAGAACCATTCTGAGAAACTGCTTTGTGTTTTGTTAATTCATCTCACAGAGTTACAGGTTTCCCTTCAAGAAGCCTTTCGCTAAGACAGTTCTTGTGGAATATGCAAAGTGATATTTGGAAGCTCATAGTGACCTATAGTGAAAAAGGATATATCTTCAGTTAAAAACTGAAAAGAAGCTTTCTGAGAAACTGCTTTGTTATATATGACTTCCACTCACTGAGTTACAGCTGTATTTCGTAGAGCTGTTTGGCAGTCTTATTTCTGTGGAATCTGAGAACTGTTATTTCGGATCCCTTTGAAGACTGAAGGGCCAAAGGAAATATCCGTCGTTAAAGTTAGAAAGAAGCTTTCTGAGAAACTTCTTTGTGATTTGCGAATTCATTTCACAGAGTTACAGCTTTCCCCTCAAGAAGCCTTTCGCTAAGATTATTCTTGCACAATTTGAAAAATGATATTTGGAAGCCAATAGACGGCTATGGTGAAAACGAAATATCCTCCGATAAAAACTGGAAAGAAGCTTTCTGAGAAATTGCTTTGTGTTCTTTTAATTCATCTCACAGACTTACAGCTTTCCCCTCAGGAAGTCTTTCGCTAAGACTGTTCTTGTGGAATTTGAAATGTGATATTTGGTAGCCCATAGAGCGCTATGGAGAAAAGGAAATATCTTCAGATAAAAACTGTAAAGAACATTCCTGAGAAACTGCTTTGTGTTCTGTTAATTCACCTAACAGAGTTACAGCTTTCCCCTCTAGAAGCCTTTCGCTAAGACTGTTCTTGCTGTATTTTCAAAGTGATATTTTGAAGCCCATAGAGGGCTACGGTGAAAAAGGATAAAGCTTCAGTTAAAAACTGAAAGAGGCTTTCTGAGAAACGGTTTAGTATTATGTGACTTCCACTCACTGAGTTACAGCTCTATTTCCTAGAGCTGTTTGATAGCCTTATTTCTATGGAATCGGAGAACTGTTATTTTGGATCCCTTTGAAGACTATAGGGCCAAAGGAAATATCTGCCGCTATAAGTGAGAAAGAAGCTTTCTGAGAAACTTCTCTGAGATCTGTTAATTCATCTCAGAGTTACAGCATTCCACTCAAGAAGCCTTTCGCTAGGACTGTTCTTTTTGAATTTGCAAAGTGATATTTCGAAGCCCATAGACGGCTGTGGTGAAAAGGGAAATACCTTCAGTTAAAAAATGGAAAGAAGCTTTCTAAGAAACTGCTTGGTGTTCTGTTAATTCATCTCAAAGAGTTACAGCTTTACCCTCAAAAAGACTTTTGCTAAGACTCTTCTTGTGTAATACTCATAGTGATATTTGTAAGCCCTTATAGGGCTATGGTGAAAAAGGAAATATCCTAAGATAAAAGCTGAAAAGAAGCTTTCTGAGAAACTGCTTTGTGTTCTGTTAATTCACCTCACAGAGTTACAGCTTTCCCCTTAAGAAGCCTTTCGCTAAGACTGTTCTTGTGGAATTTGCAGAGTGGTATTTGTAAGCCCATAGAGGGCTATGGTGAAAAAGGAAATATCCTAAGATAAAAACTGAAAAGAACATTTCTGAGAAACTGCTTTGTGATACGTGACTTCCACTCACTGAGTGAGAGCTATATGTCATAGAGCTGTTTGCTAACCTTATTTCTGTGGAATCTGAGAAGGGATAATTCGGTTCCCTTTGAAGACTATAGGGCCAAAGGAAATATCCGCCATAAAAGTGAGAAAGAAGCTTTCTGAGAAACAGCTTTCTGATCTGTAAATTCATCCCACAGAGTTACAGCTTTCCCCTGAGGAAGCCTTTCGCTATGACTGTTCTTGTGGAATTTGCAAAGTGACATTTCGAAGGCCATAGAGAGCTATGGTGAAAAGGAAATATCTTCGGTTTAAAACGGGAAAGAAGCTTTCTGAGACACTGCGTTGTGTTCTGTTAATTCATCCCACAAAGTTACAGCTTTCCCCTCACGAAGCCTTTCCCTAAGACTGTTCTTGTCGAATTTGGGAAGTGATATTTAGAAGCCTACAGAGGTCTACAGTGAAAAAGGAAATAACCTAAGATAAAAACTGAAAAGAAGCTTTCTGAAAAACTGCTTTGTGTTCTCTTAATTCATCTCACAGAGTTACAGCTTTCCTCTCAAGAATCCTTTCGCTAAGACTGTTCTTGTGCAATTTAGAACGTGATATTTAGAAGCCCATAGAGGGCTATGGAGAAAAAGGAAATGTCCTTAGATAAAAACTGGAAAGAAGCTTTCTGAGAAACTGCTTTGTGTTCTGTTAATTCATCTCACAGAGTTACAGCTTTCCCCTCGAGAAGCCTTTCGCTATGACTGTTCTTGTGTAATTCGCAAAGTAATATTTGGAAGCCCATATAGGGTTATGGTGAAAAAAGGAATATCTTCAGTTAGAAAGTGTATAGAAGCTTTCTGAGAAACTGCTTTGTTTTCTGTTAATTCATCTCACAGAGTTACAGCTTTCCCCTCAAGAAGTCTTTCGTTAAGACTGTTCTTGTGGAATTTGCAAAGTGAAATTTGGAAGCCCATAGAGGGCTATGGTGAAAAAGGAAATGTCCTCAGATGAAAACTAGAAAGAAGCTTCTTGAGAAACTACTTTGTGTTCCGTTAATTCATCTCACACAGTTACAGCTTTGCCCTCCAGAAACCGTTCATTAAGACCGTTCTTGTGGAATTTTCAAAGTGCTATTTGGAAACCCATAGGGGGCTATGGTGAAAAAGGAAATATCTTCAGTTATAAACTGGAAAGAAGTTTTCTGAGAAACTGCTTTGTGTTCTGTTAATTCATCTGACAGTGTTACACCTTTCCCCTCAAGAAGCATTCCGCTAAGACTGTTCTTGTGGAATTTGCAAAGTGACATTTGGAAGCCCATAGAGGGCTGTGGTGAAAAAGAAATTTCCTCAGATAAGAACTGAAAAGAAGCTTTCTGAGAAACGACTTTGTGTTCTGTTAATTCATCTTATAGAATTACAGCTTTCCCCTCAAGAAGTCGTTCAGTAAGACTGTTCTTGTGGAATTTGCAAAGTGATATTTGGAAGCCCATAGAGGACCATGGTGTAAAGGAAATATCTTCAGATAAAAACTGGAAAGTAGCTTTCTGAGAAATTGCTTTGTGTTCTGTTAATTCATCTCACAGAATTACGGCTTTCCCCTCAAGAAAACTTTCGCTAAAGCTGTTTTTGTGGAATTTGGAAAAAGGTATATGGAAAACCATAGAGATCTATGGTTAAAAAGAAAATATCCTAAGATAAAAACTGAAAAGAAAATTTCTGAGAAACTGCTTTGTGTTCTCTGAATTCATCTCAAAGACTTACAGCTTTCCCCTCAAGAAACCGTTCACTAAGACTGTTCTCGTGGATTTTGCAAAGTGATATTTGGAAGCCCATAGAGTGCTATGGGGAAAAAGGAAATATCTTCAGTTAAAAAGTGGAAAGAACGTTTCTGAGAAACTGCTTTGTGTTCTGTTAATCCATCTCACAGAGGTACAGCATTCCCCTCAAGAAGTCGTTTACTAAGACTGTTCTTGTGAAATTTGCGAAGTGATATTTGGAAGTGCTTAGAGAACTATGGTGAAAAAGGAAATATCGTAAGATAAAAACCGAAAAGAAGCTTTCTGAGAAACTGCTTTGTGTTTTGTTAATTCATCTCAGAGAGTTACAGCTTTCCGAACAGAAAGCCATTCACTAAGACTGATCTTGTGTTATTTTCAAATTGATATTTGGAAGCCCATAGAGGGCTATGGTGAAAGGGGAAATATCTTCAGTTAAAAACTGGAAAGAAGCTTTCTGAGAAACGGTTTTGTGTTCTCTTAGTTCATCTCACAGAGTTACAGCTTTCCCCTCAAGAAGCCTTTCACCAAGACTGTTCTTGTGGAATTTCCAAAGTGGTCTTTGGAAGTCCATACGTCGCTATGGTGAAAAAGGATATAGCTTCAGTTAAAAAGTGAAAAGAAGCTTTCCGAGGAACTGCTTTGTGATATGTGATTTCCTGTCACTGAGAAACAGCTGTATTTCGTAGAACTGTTGGCTAGGCTTATTTCTGTGGAATCTGAGAAATGTTACTTCGGATCTCTTTGAAGACTATAGGTCCAAAGGAAATATCCGCCACTAAAAGTGTGAAAGAAGCTTTCTGAGAAACTTCTTTGAGTTCTGTGAATTGATCTCACAGAGCTACAGTTTCCCCTCAAGAGGCCTTTCGCTAAGACTGTTCTCGTGGAATTTGCAAAGTGATATTTGGAAAACAATAGAGGGCTATGGTGAAAAAGGAAATATCCTAAGATAAAAACTGAAAAGAAGCTTTTTGAGAAACTGTTTTGCGTACCGTTAATTCATCTCACAGAGTTATAGCTTTCCCCTCAAGAAGCCGTTCATTAAGACTGTTGTTGTGAAATTTGCAAAATGATATTTGGAAGCTCATAGAGGGCTATGGTGAAAATGGAAATATCTTCAGTTAAAAACTGGAGAGAAGCTTTCTGAGAAACTGCTTTGTGTTCTGTTAATTCATACACAGAGTTACACCTTTCCTATCACGAATCCTTTCGCTAAGACTGTTCTTGTGGAGTTTACAAAGTGATATTTGGAAGCCCATAGAGGGGTACGGTTAAAAAGGAAATTTCCTCACATAAAAACTGGAAAGAAGCTTTCTGAGAAACTGCTTTGTGTTTTGTTAATTCATCTCACAGTATTACAGCTCTACCCTCAAGAAGCCCTTCACTAAGACTGTTCTTCTGGAATTTCCAAAGAGATATTTGGAAGCCCATAGAGCGCTATGGTGAAAAAGGAAATATCTTCAGTTAAAAACTGGAGAGAAGCTTTCTGAGAAACTTCTTTGTGTTCTGTTAATTCATGCACAGAGTTACAGCTTTCCTATCAAGAATCCTTTCGCTAAGACTGTTCTTGTGGAGTTTACAAAGTGATATTTGGAAGCCCATAGAGGGGTACGTTTAAAAAGGAAATTTCCTCACATAAAAACTGGAAAGAAGTTTTCTGAGAAACTGCTTTGTGTTCTGTTAATTCATCTCACAGAGTTACAGCTTACCCCTCAAGAAGCATTTCGCTAAGACTGTTCTTGTGGAATTTGCAATGTGATATTTGGAAGCCCATGGAGGGATATGGTGAAAAAGGAAATATCTTCAATTAAAAACTGGAAAGAAGCTTTCTGAGAAACTGCTTTGTGTTCTGTTAATTCATCTCACAGAGTTACAGCTTACCCCTCAAGAAGCATTTCGCTAAGACTGTTCTTGTGGAATTTGCAATGTGATATTTGGAAGCCCATGGAGGGATATGGTGAAAAAGGAAATATCTTCAATTAAAAACTGGAAAGAAGCTTTCTGAGAAACTGCTTTGTTTTCTGTTAATTCACCTCACAGAGTTTCAGCTTTCTCCTCCAGAAGTCTTTCGCTAAGACGGTTCTCGTGGAATTTGCAAAGTGATATTTGGAAGCCGTGAGAGGGCTATGGTGTAAAAGGAAATGTCCTCGGATCAAAAATGGAAAGAAGCTTTCCAACAAACTGTTTTGTGTTCTGTTAATTTATCTGACAGAGTTTCAGCTTTCCCCTCAAGAAGCCGTTCGCTAAGACTGTTCTTGTGGAATTTGCAAAGTGATATTTGAAAGCCCGTCGAGGGCTCTGGTGAAAAAGGAAATACCTTCAGTTAAAAACTGGAAAGAAACTTTCTGAGAAACTGCTTTGTATTCTGTTAATTCACCTCACAGAGTTTCAGCTTTCCCCTCTAGAAGCCTTTCGCTAAGACTGTTCTTGTGGAATTTGCAAAGTGATATTTGTAAGCCCATAGAAGTCGATGGTGAAAACGTAAATATCCTAAGATAAAAACTGAAAAGAACCATTCTGAGAAACTGCTTTGTGTTTTGTTAATTCATCTCACAGAGTTACAGGTTTCCCTTCAAGAAGCCTTTCGCTAAGACAGTTCTTGTGGAATATGCAAAGTGATATTTGGAAGCTCATAGTGACCTATAGTGAAAAAGGATATATCTTCAGTTAAAAACTGAAAAGAAGCTTTCTGAGAAACTGCTTTGTGATATATGACTTCCACTCACTGAGTTACAGCTGTATTTCGTAGAGCTGTTTGGCAGTCTTATTTCTGTGGAATCTGAGAACTGTTATTTCGGATCCCTTTGAAGACTGAAGGGCCAAAGGAAATATCCGTCGTTAAAGTTAGAAAGAAGCTTTCTGAGAAACTTCTTTGTGATTTGCGAATTCATTTCACAGAGTTACAGCTTTCCCCTCAAGAAGCCTTTCGCTAAGATTATTCTTGCACAATTTGAAAAATGATATTTGGAAGCCAATAGACGGCTATGGTGAAAACGAAATATCCTCCGATAAAAACTGGAAAGAAGCTTTCTGAGAAATTGCTTTGTGTTCTTTTAATTCATCTCACAGACTTACAGCTTTCCCCTCAGGAAGTCTTTCGCTAAGACTGTTCTTGTGGAATTTGAAATGTGATATTTGGTAGCCCATAGAGCGCTATGGAGAAAAGGAAATATCTTCAGATAAAAACTGTAAAGAACATTCCTGAGAAACTGCTTTGTGTTCTGTTAATTCACCTAACAGAGTTACAGCTTTCCCCTCTAGAAGCCTTTCGCTAAGACTGTTCTTGCTGTATTTTCAAAGTGATATTTTGAAGCCCATAGAGGGCTACGGTGTAAAAGGATAAAGCTTCAGTTAAAAACTGAAAGAGGCTTTCTGAGAAACGGTTTAGTATTATGTGACTTCCACTCACTGAGTTACAGCTCTATTTCCTAGAGCTGTTTGATAGCCTTATTTCTATGGAATCGGAGAACTGTTATTTTGGATCCCTTTGAAGACTATAGGGCCAAAGGAAATATCTGCCGCTATAAGTGAGAAAGAAGCTTTCTGAGAAACTTCTCTGAGATCTGTTAATTCATCTCACAGAGTTACAGCATTCCACTCAAGAAGCCTTTCGCTAGGACTGTTCTTTTTGAATTTGCAAAGTGATATTTCGAAGCCCATAGACGGCTGTGGTGAAAAGGGAAATACCTTCAGTTAAAAAATGGAAAGAAGCTTTCTAAGAAACTGCTTGGTGTTCTGTTAATTCATCTCAAAGAGTTACAGCTTTACCCTCAAAAAGACTTTTGCTAAGACTCTTCTTGTGTAATACTCATAGTGATATTTGTAAGCCCTTATAGGGCTATGGTGAAAAAGGAAATATCCTAAGATAAAAGCTGAAAAGAAGCTTTCTGAGAAACTGCTTTGTGTTCTGTTAATTCACCTCACAGAGTTACAGCTTTCCCCTTAAGAAGCCTTTCGCTAAGACTGTTCTTGTGGAATTTGCAGAGTGGTATTTGTAAGCCCATAGAGGGCTATGGTGAAAAAGGAAATATCCTAAGATAAAAACTGAAAAGAACATTTCTGAGAAACTGCTTTGTGATACGTGACTTCCACTCACTGAGTGAGAGCTATATGTCATAGAGCTGTTTGCTAACCTTATTTCTGTGGAATCTGAGAAGGGATAATTCGGTTCCCTTTGAAGACTATAGGGCCAAAGGAAATATCCGCCATAAAAGTGAGAAAGAAGCTTTCTGAGAAACAGCTTTCTGATCTGTAAATTCATCCCACAGAGTTACAGCTTTCCCCTGAGGAAGCCTTTCGCTATGACTGTTCTTGTGGAATTTGCAAAGTGACATTTCGAAGGCCATAGAGAGCTATGGTGAAAAGGAAATATCTTCGGTTTAAAACGGGAAAGAAGCTTTCTGAGACACTGCGTTGTGTTCTGTTAATTCATCCCACAAAGTTACAGCTTTCCCCTCACGAAGCCTTTCCCTAAGACTGTTCTTGTCGAATTTGGGAAGTGATATTTAGAAGCCTACAGAGGTCTACAGTGAAAAAGGAAATAACCTAAGATAAAAACTGAAAAGAAGCTTTCTGAAAAACTGCTTTGTGTTCTCTTAATTCATCTCACAGAGTTACAGCTTTCCTCTCAAGAATCCTTTCGCTAAGACTGTTCTTGTGCAATTTAGAACGTGATATTTAGAAGCCCATAGAGGGCTATGGAGAAAAAGGAAATGTCCTTAGATAAAAACTGGAAAGAAGCTTTCTGAGAAACTGCTTTGTGTTCTGTTAATTCATCTCACAGAGTTACAGCTTTCCCCTCGAGAAGCCTTTCGCTATGACTGTTCTTGTGTAATTCGCAAAGTAATATTTGGAAGCCCATATAGGGTTATGGTGAAAAAAGGAATATCTTCAGTTAGAAAGTGTATAGAAGCTTTCTGAGAAACTGCTTTGTTTTCTGTTAATTCATCTCACAGAGTTACAGCTTTCCCCTCAAGAAGTCTTTCGTTAAGACTGTTCTTGTGGAATTTGCAAAGTGAAATTTGGAAGCCCATAGAGGGCTATGGTGAAAAAGGAAATGTCCTCAGATGAAAACTAGAAAGAAGCTTCTTGAGAAACTACTTTGTGTTCCGTTAATTCATCTCACACAGTTACAGCTTTGCCCTCCAGAAACCGTTCATTAAGACCGTTCTTGTGGAATTTTCAAAGTGCTATTTGGAAACCCATAGGGGGCTATGGTGAAAAAGGAAATATCTTCAGTTATAAACTGGAAAGAAGTTTTCTGAGAAACTGCTTTGTGTTCTGTTAATTCATCTGACAGTGTTACACCTTTCCCCTCAAGAAGCATTCCGCTAAGACTGTTCTTGTGGAATTTGCAAAGTGACATTTGGAAGCCCATAGAGGGCTGTGGTGAAAAAGAAATTTCCTCAGATAAGAACTGAAAAGAAGCTTTCTGAGAAACGACTTTGTGTTCTGTTAATTCATCTTATAGAATTACAGCTTTCCCCTCAAGAAGTCGTTCAGTAAGACTGTTCTTGTGGAATTTGCAAAGTGATATTTGGAAGCCCATAGAGGACCATGGTGTAAAGGAAATATCTTCAGATAAAAACTGGAAAGTAGCTTTCTGAGAAATTGCTTTGTGTTCTGTTAATTCATCTCACAGAATTACGGCTTTCCCCTCAAGAAAACTTTCGCTAAAGCTGTTTTTGTGGAATTTGGAAAAAGGTATATGGAAAACCATAGAGATCTATGGTTAAAAAGAAAATATCCTAAGATAAAAACTGAAAAGAAAATTTCTGAGAAACTGCTTTGTGTTCTCTGAATTCATCTCAAAGACTTACAGCTTTCCCCTCAAGAAACCGTTCACTAAGACTGTTCTCGTGGATTTTGCAAAGTGATATTTGGAAGCCCATAGAGTGCTATGGGGAAAAAGGAAATATCTTCAGTTAAAAAGTGGAAAGAACGTTTCTGAGAAACTGCTTTGTGTTCTGTTAATCCATCTCACAGAGGTACAGCATTCCCCTCAAGAAGTCGTTTACTAAGACTGTTCTTGTGAAATTTGCGAAGTGATATTTGGAAGTGCTTAGAGAACTATGGTGAAAAAGGAAATATCGTAAGATAAAAACCGAAAAGAAGCTTTCTGAGAAACTGCTTTGTGTTTTGTTAATTCATCTCAGAGAGTTACAGCTTTCCGAACAGAAAGCCATTCACTAAGACTGATCTTGTGTTATTTTCAAATTGATATTTGGAAGCCCATAGAGGGCTATGGTGAAAGGGGAAATATCTTCAGTTAAAAACTGGAAAGAAGCTTTCTGAGAAACGGTTTTGTGTTCTCTTAGTTCATCTCACAGAGTTACAGCTTTCCCCTCAAGAAGCCTTTCACCAAGACTGTTCTTGTGGAATTTCCAAAGTGGTCTTTGGAAGTCCATACGTCGCTATGGTGAAAAAGGATATAGCTTCAGTTAAAAAGTGAAAAGAAGCTTTCCGAGGAACTGCTTTGTGATATGTGATTTCCTGTCACTGAGAAACAGCTGTATTTCGTAGAACTGTTGGCTAGGCTTATTTCTGTGGAATCTGAGAAATGTTACTTCGGATCTCTTTGAAGACTATAGGTCCAAAGGAAATATCCGCCACTAAAAGTGTGAAAGAAGCTTTCTGAGAAACTTCTTTGAGTTCTGTGAATTGATCTCACAGAGCTACAGTTTCCCCTCAAGAGGCCTTTCGCTAAGACTGTTCTCGTGGAATTTGCAAAGTGATATTTGGAAAACAATAGAGGGCTATGGTGAAAAAGGAAATATCCTAAGATAAAAACTGAAAAGAAGCTTTTTGAGAAACTGTTTTGCGTACCGTTAATTCATCTCACAGAGTTATAGCTTTCCCCTCAAGAAGCCGTTCATTAAGACTGTTGTTGTGAAATTTGCAAAATGATATTTGGAAGCTCATAGAGGGCTATGGTGAAAATGGAAATATCTTCAGTTAAAAACTGGAGAGAAGCTTTCTGAGAAACTGCTTTGTGTTCTGTTAATTCATACACAGAGTTACACCTTTCCTATCACGAATCCTTTCGCTAAGACTGTTCTTGTGGAGTTTACAAAGTGATATTTGGAAGCCCATAGAGGGGTACGGTTAAAAAGGAAATTTCCTCACATAAAAACTGGAAAGAAGCTTTCTGAGAAACTGCTTTGTGTTTTGTTAATTCATCTCACAGTATTACAGCTCTACCCTCAAGAAGCCCTTCACTAAGACTGTTCTTCTGGAATTTCCAAAGAGATATTTGGAAGCCCATAGAGCGCTATGGTGAAAAAGGAAATATCTTCAGTTAAAAACTGGAGAGAAGCTTTCTGAGAAACTTCTTTGTGTTCTGTTAATTCATGCACAGAGTTACAGCTTTCCTATCAAGAATCCTTTCGCTAAGACTGTTCTTGTGGAGTTTACAAAGTGATATTTGGAAGCCCATAGAGGCGTACGTTTAAAAAGGAAATTTCCTCACATAAAAACTGGAAAGAAGTTTTCTGAGAAACTGCTTTGTGTTCTGTTAATTCATCTCACAGAGTTACAGCTTACCCCTCAAGAAGCATTTCGCTAAGACTGTTCTTGTGGAATTTGCAATGTGATATTTGGAAGCCCATGGAGGGATATGGTGAAAAAGGAAATATCTTCAATTAAAAACTGGAAAGAAGCTTTCTGAGAAACTGCTTTGTTTTCTGTTAATTCACCTCACAGAGTTTCAGCTTTCTCCTCCAGAAGTCTTTCGCTAAGACGGTTCTCGTGGAATTTGCAAAGTGATATTTGGAAGCCGTGAGAGGGCTATGGTGTAAAAGGAAATGTCCTCGGATCAAAAATGGAAAGAAGCTTTCCAACAAACTGTTTTGTGTTCTGTTAATTTATCTGACAGAGTTTCAGCTTTCCCCTCAAGAAGCCGTTCGCTAAGACTGTTCTTGTGGAATTTGCAAAGTGATATTTGAAAGCCCGTCGAGGGCTCTGGTGAAAAAGGAAATACCTTCAGTTAAAAACTGGAAAGAAACTTTCTGAGAAACTGCTTTGTATTCTGTTAATTCACCTCACAGAGTTTCAGCTTTCCCCTCTAGAAGCCTTTCGCTAAGACTGTTCTTGTGGAATTTGCAAAGTGATATTTGTAAGCCCATAGAAGTCGATGGTGAAAACGTAAATATCCTAAGATAAAAACTGAAAAGAACCATTCTGAGAAACTGCTTTGTGTTTTGTTAATTCATCTCACAGAGTTACAGGTTTCCCTTCAAGAAGCCTTTCGCTAAGACAGTTCTTGTGGAATATGCAAAGTGATATTTGGAAGCTCATAGTGACCTATAGTGAAAAAGGATATATCTTCAGTTAAAAACTGAAAAGAAGCTTTCTGAGAAACTGCTTTGTGATATATGACTTCCACTCACTGAGTTACAGCTGTATTTCATAGAGCTGTTTGGCAGTCTTATTTCTGTGGAATCTGAGAACTGTTATTTCGGATCCCTTTGAAGACTGAAGGGCCAAAGGAAATATCCGTCGTTAAAGTTAGAAAGAAGCTTTCTGAGAAACTTCTTTGTGATTTGCGAATTCATTTCACAGAGTTACAGCTTTCCCCTCAAGAAGCCTTTCGCTAAGATTATTCTTGCACAATTTGAAAAATGATATTTGGAAGCCAATAGACGGCTATGGTGAAAACGAAATATCCTCCGATAAAAACTGGAAAGAAGCTTTCTGAGAAATTGCTTTGTGTTCTTTTAATTCATCTCACAGACTTACAGCTTTCCCCTCAGGAAGTCTTTCGCTAAGACTGTTCTTGTGGAATTTGAAATGTGATATTTGGTAGCCCATAGAGCGCTATGGAGAAAAGGAAATATCTTCAGATAAAAACTGTAAAGAACATTCCTGAGAAACTGCTTTGTGTTCTGTTAATTCACCTAACAGAGTTACAGCTTTCCCCTCTAGAAGCCTTTCGCTAAGACTGTTCTTGCTGTATTTTCAAAGTGATATTTTGAAGCCCATAGAGGGCTACGGTGTAAAAGGATAAAGCTTCAGTTAAAAACTGAAAGAGGCTTTCTGAGAAACGGTTTAGTATTATGTGACTTCCACTCACTGAGTTACAGCTCTATTTCCTAGAGCTGTTTGATAGCCTTATTTCTATGGAATCGGAGAACTGTTATTTTGGATCCCTTTGAAGACTATAGGGCCAAAGGAAATATCTGCCGCTATAAGTGAGAAAGAAGCTTTCTGAGAAACTTCTCTGAGATCTGTTAATTCATCTCACAGAGTTACAGCATTCCACTCAAGAAGCCTTTCGCTAGGACTGTTCTTTTTGAATTTGCAAAGTGATATTTCGAAGCCCATAGACGGCTGTGGTGAAAAGGGAAATACCTTCAGTTAAAAAATGGAAAGAAGCTTTCTAAGAAACTGCTTGGTGTTCTGTTAATTCATCTCAAAGAGTTACAGCTTTACCCTCAAAAAGACTTTTGCTAAGACTCTTCTTGTGTAATACTCATAGTGATATTTGTAAGCCCTTATAGGGCTATGGTGAAAAAGGAAATATCCTAAGATAAAAGCTGAAAAGAAGCTTTCTGAGAAACTGCTTTGTGTTCTGTTAATTCACCTCACAGAGTTACAGCTTTCCCCTTAAGAAGCCTTTCGCTAAGACTGTTCTTGTGGAATTTGCAGAGTGGTATTTGTAAGCCCATAGAGGGCTATGGTGAAAAAGGAAATATCCTAAGATAAAAACTGAAAAGAACATTTCTGAGAAACTGCTTTGTGATACGTGACTTCCACTCACTGAGTGAGAGCTATATGTCATAGAGCTGTTTGCTAACCTTATTTCTGTGGAATCTGAGAAGGGATAATTCGGTTCCCTTTGAAGACTATAGGGCCAAAGGAAATATCCGCCATAAAAGTGAGAAAGAAGCTTTCTGAGAAACAGCTTTCTGATCTGTAAATTCATCCCACAGAGTTACAGCTTTCCCCTGAGGAAGCCTTTCGCTATGACTGTTCTTGTGGAATTTGCAAAGTGACATTTCGAAGGCCATAGAGAGCTATGGTGAAAAGGAAATATCTTCGGTTTAAAACGGGAAAGAAGCTTTCTGAGACACTGCATTGTGTTCTGTTAATTCATCCCACAAAGTTACAGCTTTCCCCTCACGAAGCCTTTCCCTAAGACTGTTCTTGTCGAATTTGGGAAGTGATATTTAGAAGCCTACAGAGGTCTACAGTGAAAAAGGAAATAACCTAAGATAAAAACTGAAAAGAAGCTTTCTGAAAAACTGCTTTGTGTTCTCTTAATTCATCTCACAGAGTTACAGCTTTCCTCTCAAGAATCCTTTCGCTAAGACTGTTCTTGTGCAATTTAGAACGTGATATTTAGAAGCCCATAGAGGGCTATGGAGAAAAAGGAAATGTCCTTAGATAAAAACTGGAAAGAAGCTTTCTGAGAAACTGCTTTGTGTTCTGTTAATTCATCTCACAGAGTTACAGCTTTCCCCTCGAGAAGCCTTTCGCTATGACTGTTCTTGTGTAATTCGCAAAGTAATATTTGGAAGCCCATATAGGGTTATGGTGAAAAAAGGAATATCTTCAGTTAGAAAGTGTATAGAAGCTTTCTGAGAAACTGCTTTGTTTTCTGTTAATTCATCTCACAGAGTTACAGCTTTCCCCTCAAGAAGTCTTTCGTTAAGACTGTTCTTGTGGAATTTGCAAAGTGAAATTTGGAAGCCCATAGAGGGCTATGGTGAAAAAGGAAATGTCCTCAGATGAAAACTAGAAAGAAGCTTCTTGAGAAACTACTTTGTGTTCCGTTAATTCATCTCACACAGTTACAGCTTTGCCCTCCAGAAACCGTTCATTAAGACCGTTCTTGTGGAATTTTCAAAGTGCTATTTGGAAACCCATAGGGGGCTATGGTGAAAAAGGAAATATCTTCAGTTATAAACTGGAAAGAAGTTTTCTGAGAAACTGCTTTGTGTTCTGTTAATTCATCTGACAGTGTTACACCTTTCCCCTCAAGAAGCATTCCGCTAAGACTGTTCTTGTGGAATTTGCAAAGTGACATTTGGAAGCCCATAGAGGGCTGTGGTGAAAAAGAAATTTCCTCAGATAAGAACTGAAAAGAAGCTTTCTGAGAAACGACTTTGTGTTCTGTTAATTCATCTTATAGAATTACAGCTTTCCCCTCAAGAAGTCGTTCAGTAAGACTGTTCTTGTGGAATTTGCAAAGTGATATTTGGAAGCCCATAGAGGACCATGGTGTAAAGGAAATATCTTCAGATAAAAACTGGAAAGTAGCTTTCTGAGAAATTGCTTTGTGTTCTGTTAATTCATCTCACAGAATTACGGCTTTCCCCTCAAGAAAACTTTCGCTAAAGCTGTTTTTGTGGAATTTGGAAAAAGGTATATGGAAAACCATAGAGATCTATGGTTAAAAAGAAAATATCCTAAGATAAAAACTGAAAAGAAAATTTCTGAGAAACTGCTTTGTGTTCTCTGAATTCATCTCAAAGACTTACAGCTTTCCCCTCAAGAAACCGTTCACTAAGACTGTTCTCGTGGATTTTGCAAAGTGATATTTGGAAGCCCATAGAGTGCTATGGGGAAAAAGGAAATATCTTCAGTTAAAAAGTGGAAAGAACGTTTCTGAGAAACTGCTTTGTGTTCTGTTAATCCATCTCACAGAGGTACAGCATTCCCCTCAAGAAGTCGTTTACTAAGACTGTTCTTGTGAAATTTGCGAAGTGATATTTGGAAGTGCTTAGAGAACTATGGTGAAAAAGGAAATATCGTAAGATAAAAACCGAAAAGAAGCTTTCTGAGAAACTGCTTTGTGTTTTGTTAATTCATCTCAGAGAGTTACAGCTTTCCGAACAGAAAGCCATTCACTAAGACTGATCTTGTGTTATTTTCAAATTGATATTTGGAAGCCCATAGAGGGCTATGGTGAAAGGGGAAATATCTTCAGTTAAAAACTGGAAAGAAGCTTTCTGAGAAACGGTTTTGTGTTCTCTTAGTTCATCTCACAGAGTTACAGCTTTCCCCTCAAGAAGCCTTTCACCAAGACTGTTCTTGTGGAATTTCCAAAGTGGTCTTTGGAAGTCCATACGTCGCTATGGTGAAAAAGGATATAGCTTCAGTTAAAAAGTGAAAAGAAGCTTTCCGAGGAACTGCTTTGTGATATGTGATTTCCTGTCACTGAGAAACAGCTGTATTTCGTAGAACTGTTGGCTAGGCTTATTTCTGTGGAATCTGAGAAATGTTACTTCGGATCTCTTTGAAGACTATAGGTCCAAAGGAAATATCCGCCACTAAAAGTGTGAAAGAAGCTTTCTGAGAAACTTCTTTGAGTTCTGTGAATTGATCTCACAGAGCTACAGTTTCCCCTCAAGAGGCCTTTCGCTAAGACTGTTCTCGTGGAATTTGCAAAGTGATATTTGGAAAACAATAGAGGGCTATGGTGAAAAAGGAAATATCCTAAGATAAAAACTGAAAAGAAGCTTTTTGAGAAACTGTTTTGCGTACCGTTAATTCATCTCACAGAGTTATAGCTTTCCCCTCAAGAAGCCGTTCATTAAGACTGTTGTTGTGAAATTTGCAAAATGATATTTGGAAGCTCATAGAGGGCTATGGTGAAAATGGAAATATCTTCAGTTAAAAACTGGAGAGAAGCTTTCTGAGAAACTGCTTTGTGTTCTGTTAATTCATACACAGAGTTACACCTTTCCTATCACGAATCCTTTCGCTAAGACTGTTCTTGTGGAGTTTACAAAGTGATATTTGGAAGCCCATAGAGGGGTACGGTTAAAAAGGAAATTTCCTCACATAAAAACTGGAAAGAAGCTTTCTGAGAAACTGCTTTGTGTTTTGTTAATTCATCTCACAGTATTACAGCTCTACCCTCAAGAAGCCCTTCACTAAGACTGTTCTTCTGGAATTTCCAAAGAGATATTTGGAAGCCCATAGAGCGCTATGGTGAAAAAGGAAATATCTTCAGTTAAAAACTGGAGAGAAGCTTTCTGAGAAACTTCTTTGTGTTCTGTTAATTCATGCACAGAGTTACAGCTTTCCTATCAAGAATCCTTTCGCTAAGACTGTTCTTGTGGAGTTTACAAAGTGATATTTGGAAGCCCATAGAGGGGTACGTTTAAAAAGGAAATTTCCTCACATAAAAACTGGAAAGAAGTTTTCTGAGAAACTGCTTTGTGTTCTGTTAATTCATCTCACAGAGTTACAGCTTACCCCTCAAGAAGCATTTCGCTAAGACTGTTCTTGTGGAATTTGCAATGTGATATTTGGAAGCCCATGGAGGGATATGGTGAAAAAGGAAATATCTTCAATTAAAAACTGGAAAGAAGCTTTCTGAGAAACTGCTTTGTTTTCTGTTAATTCATCTCACAGAGTTTCAGCTTTCCCCTCCAGAAGTCTTTCGCTAAGACGGTTCTCGTGGAATTTGCAAAGTGATATTTGGAAGCCGTGAGAGGGCTATGGTGTAAAAGGAAATGTCCTCGGATCAAAAATGGAAAGAAGCTTTCCAACAAACTGTTTTGTGTTCTGTTAATTTATCTGACAGAGTTTCAGCTTTCCCCTCAAGAAGCCGTTCGCTAAGACTGTTCTTGTGGAATTTGCAAAGTGATATTTGAAAGCCCGTCGAGGGCTATGGTGAAAAAGGAAATACCTTCAGTTAAAAACTGGAAAGAAACTTTCTGAGAAACTGCTTTGTATTCTGTTAATTCACCTCACAGAGTTTCAGCTTTCCCCTCTAGAAGCCTTTCGCTAAGACTGTTCTTGTGGAATTTGCAAAGTGATATTTGTAAGCCCATAGAAGTCGATGGTGAAAACGTAAATATCCTAAGATAAAAACTGAAAAGAACCATTCTGAGAAACTGCTTTGTGTTTTGTTAATTCATCTCACAGAGTTACAGGTTTCCCTTCAAGAAGCCTTTCGCTAAGACAGTTCTTGTGGAATATGCAAAGTGATATTTGGAAGCTCATAGTGACCTATAGTGAAAAAGGATATATCTTCAGTTAAAAACTGAAAAGAAGCTTTCTGAGAAACTGCTTTGTGATATATGACTTCCACTCACTGAGTTACAGCTGTATTTCGTAGAGCTGTTTGGCAGTCTTATTTCTGTGGAATCTGAGAACTGTTATTTCGGATCCCTTTGAAGACTGAAGGGCCAAAGGAAATATCCGTCGTTAAAGTTAGAAAGAAGCTTTCTGAGAAACTTCTTTGTGATTTGCGAATTCATTTCACAGAGTTACAGCTTTCCCCTCAAGAAGCCTTTCGCTAAGATTATTCTTGCACAATTTGAAAAATGATATTTGGAAGCCAATAGACGGCTATGGTGAAAACGAAATATCCTCCGATAAAAACTGGAAAGAAGCTTTCTGAGAAATTGCTTTGTGTTCTTTTAATTCATCTCACAGACTTACAGCTTTCCCCTCAGGAAGTCTTTCGCTAAGACTGTTCTTGTGGAATTTGAAATGTGATATTTGGTAGCCCATAGAGCGCTATGGAGAAAAGGAAATATCTTCAGATAAAAACTGTAAAGAACATTCCTGAGAAACTGCTTTGTGTTCTGTTAATTCACCTAACAGAGTTACAGCTTTCCCCTCTAGAAGCCTTTCGCTAAGACTGTTCTTGCTGTATTTTCAAAGTGATATTTGGAAGCCCATAGAGGGCTACGGTGAAAAAGGATATAGCTTCAGTTAAAAACTGAAAGAGGCTTTCTGAGAAACGGTTTAGTATTATGTGACTTCCACTCACTGAGTTACAGCTCTATTTCCTAGAGCTGTTTGATAGCCTTATTTCTATGGAATCGGAGAACTGTTATTTTGGATCCCTTTGAAGACTATAGGGCCAAAGGAAATATCTGCCGCTAAAAGTGAGAAAGAAGCTTTCTGAGAAACTTCTCTGAGATCTGCTAATTCATCTCACAGAGTTACAGCATTCCACTCAAGAAGCCTTTCGCTAGGACTGTTCTTTTTGAATTTGCAAAGTGATATTTCGAAGCCCATAGACGGCTGTGGTGAAAAGGGAAATACCTTCAGATAAAAAATGGAAAGAAGCTTTCTAAGAAACTGCTTGGTGTTCTGTTAATTCATCTCAAAGAGTTACAGCTTTACCCTCAAAAAGACTTTTGCTAAGACTCTTCTTGTGTAATACTCATAGTGATATTTGTAAGCCCTTATAGGGCTATGGTGAAAAAGGAAATATCCTAAGAAAAAAGCTGAAAAGAAGCTTTCTGAGAAACTGCTTTGTGTTCTGTTAATTCACCTCACAGAGTTACAGCTTTCCCCTTAAGAAGCCTTTCGCTAAGACTGTTCCTATGGAATTTAAAAAGTGATATTTGGAAGCCCATAGAGGGCTATGGTGAGAAAGGAAATATCTTCCGTTAAAAACTGGAAAGAAGCTTTCAGAGAAACCGCTTTGTGTTCTCTTAATTCATCTCACAGAGATACAGCTTTCCCCTCAAGAAGCGTTTTGCTATGACTGTTGTTGTGGAATTTCCAAAGTGATATTTGGAGCCCAGAGAGGGCTATGGTGAAAAAGGAAATATCTTCAGTTCAAAACTGGAAAGAAGCTTTCTGAGAAACTGCTTTGTGTTCTGTTAATTCTTCTCACAGAGTTACAGCTTTCAACTCAAGAAGCCTTTCGCTAAGACTCTTCTTGTGGAATTTGCAAAGTGATATTTGGAAGTCCATAGAGGGCTATTGGGAAAAAAGAAATATCTTCCGTTAAATACTGGAAAGAAGCTTTCTGAGAAACTGCCTTGTGTTGTGCTTATTCAACTCAGAGAGTTACAGCTTTTCCCTCAAGAAACCTTTCGCTAAAGCTGTTGTTGTGGAATTTGCTAAGTGATATTTGGAAGCTCAAAGAGGGCTATGGTGAAAAAGGAAATATCTTCAGTTAAAAACTGAAAGGAAGATTTCTGAGAAACGGCTTTGTGTTCTGTTAATTCATCTCAAAGAGTTACATCTTTCCCCTCAAGAAGCCTTTCGCTAAGAAGGTTCTTTTGGAATTTGCAAAGTGATATTTGGAAGCCCAAAAAGGGCTATGGTGAAAATGGAAATATCCTAAGATAAAAACCGAAATTAAGCTTTTTGAGAAACTGCTTTGTGTTCTGTTAGTTCATCTCACAGAGTTACAGCTTTCCCCTCAAGAAGCCTTTCGCTAAGGCAGTTCTTGTGGAATTTGCAAAGTGATAATTCATATCCCTTAGAGGGCTATGGTGAAAAAGGAAATCTCTTCCGTTTAAAACTGCAAAGAAACTTTCTGAGATACTGCTTTGTGTTCTGTTAATTCATCTCAAAGAGTTACAGCTTTCCCCTCAAGAAGCCTTTCGGTACGATTGTTCTTGTGGAATTTGCAAAGAGATATTTGAAAGCCCATAGAGGTCTATGGTGAAAAAGTAAATATCTTCAGATAAAAACTGAAAAGAAGCTTTCTGGGAAACTGCTTTGTGTGCTGTTAATGCATTTCACAGACTTAGAGCTTTACTCTCAAGAAGCCTTTTGGTAAACCTGTTCTTGTGGAATTTGCAAAGTGATATTTCCAAGTCCTTAGAGGGCTATGGTGAAAAAGGAAATATCTTCCGTAAAAAACTGGAAAGAAGCTTTCTGAGACTCTGCTTTGTGTTCTGTTAATTCTTCCCACAGAGTTACAGCTTTCGACTCAAGAAGCCTTTCGCTAATACAGTTCTTGTGGAATTTGAAAAGTGATATTTGGAAGCCCATAGAGGGCTACGGTGAAAAAGGAAATATCTTCCGTTAAAAACTCAAAGAAACTCTCTGAGAAACTGCTTTGTGTTCTGTTAATTCATCTCACAGAGTTACAGCTTACCCCTCAAGAAGCCTTTCGCTAAGACTGTTCTTGTGGAATTTGCAAAGTGATATTTGCAAGCCAATAAAGGGCTATAGTGAAAAAGGAAATATCTTCTGTTAAAAACTGAAAAGAAGCTTTCTGAGAAACTGCTTTGTGTTCTGTTAATTCATCTCACAGAGTTACAGCTTTCCCCTCAAGAAGTCTTTTGCTAAGACTGTTCTTGTGGAAATTGCAAAGTGATATTTGGAAGCCCATAGAGGGTTTCGGTGAAAAAGTAAATATCTTCAGTTAAAAATGGAAAGAAGCTTTCTGAGAAACTGCTTTGAGTTCTGTTAATTCATCTCACAGAGTTACAGATTTCCTCTCAAGAAGCCTTTCACTAAGACTGTTTGTGGAATTTGCAAGGTGATATTTGGAAGCCCATAGAGGGCTACAGTGAAAAAGGAAATATCTTCCGTTAAATACTTGAAAGTGGCTTCCGGAGAAACTGCTTCGTGTTCTGTTAATTTATCTCACAGAGTTACAGCTTTCACCTCCAGAAGCCTTTCGCTAAGACTGTTCTTGTTGAATTTGCAAAGTGATATTAGGGAGCTCTTAGAGGGCTATGGTGAAAAAGGAATTATCTTCAGTTAAAAACTGGAAAGAAGCTTTCGGAGTAACTGCTTTGTGTGCTGTTAATTCATCTCAGAGACTTACAGCTTTCTCCTCAAAAAGTCTTTCGTAAGACAGTTCTTGTGGAATATTCAAAGTGATATTTGGAAGCCCATAGAGCGCTATTGTGAAAAAGGAAATATTTTTCGTTAAAAACTGAATAGAAGCTTTCTGAGAAAATGCTTTGTGTTCTGTTAATTAATCTCACAGAGTTACAGCATTCCCCTCAAGAAGCCTTTCGCTAAGACTGTTCTTGTGTAATATGTAAAGTGATATTTGGAAGCCCAAAAAGGGCTACGGTTAAAAAGGAAATATCTTCCGTTAAAAACTGGAAAGAATCTTTCTGAAAAACTGCTTTGTTTTCATTAATTCATCTCACAGAGTTACAGCTTTCCCCGCAAGAAGCCTTTCGCTAAGACTGTTCTTGTGGAGTTTGCAAAGTGATATTTGGAAGCCCATATAGGGCTATGCTGAAAAAGGAAATATCTTCCATTAAGAACTGGAAAGAGGCTTTCTGAGAAACTGCTTTGTGTTCTCTTAATTCATCTCACAGAGTTACAGCTTTTCACTCCAGAAGCCTTTCGCTAAGACTGTTCTTGTGGAATTTGCAAAGTGATATTTGGAAGCCCTTAGAGGGCTATGGTGAAAAAAGAAATGTCCTAAGATAAAAATTGAATAGAAGCTTTCTGAGAAACTGCTTTGTGCTCTGTTAATTAACTTCGCAGAGTTACAGCTTTACCCTAAAGAAGCTTTTTGCTAAGGCTGTTTTTTGGAATTTGCAAAGTGATAATTGGAAGCACTTAGAAGGCTATGGTTAAAAAGGAAATAACTTCCTTTGAAAACTGGAAACAGGCTTTCTGAGAAACTGCTTTGTGTTGTGTTAATTCATCTCACAGAGTTACAGCTTTCCCCTCAAGAAGCCTTTCGCTAAGAGTGTTCTTGTGGAATTTAAAAAGTGATATTTGCAAGCCCATAGTGCGCTGTGGTGAAAAAGGAAGTATCCTAAGATAAAAACTGAAAGGAAGCTTTTGGGGAAACTGCTTTCTGTTCTGTTAATTCAACTCACAGAGTTACAGTTTTCCCCTTAAGAAGACTTTCTCTAAGACTCTTCTTGTTGAATTTAAAAAGTGAGATTTGGAAGCCCATAGAGGTCTATGGTGAAAAAGGAAATATCTACATTTAGAAACTGGAAAGACTCTTTCTGAGAAACTACTTTGTGTTCTGTTAATTCATCTCACAGATTACAGCTTTCCCCTCAAGAAGACTTTCGCTAAGACTGTTCTTGTGGAATATGCAAATAGAGATATTTGGAAGCCCACAGAGGGCTATGGTGAAAAAGGAAATCTCTTCCGTTAAAAACTGGAAAGAAGCTTTCTGAGAAACTGCTTTGTGTTCTGTTAATTCATTTCACAGACTTACAGCTTTTACCTCAAGAAGCTTTCGCTAAGACAGTTCTTGCGGAATTTGCAAAGTGATATTTTGAAGCCCAGAGAGGGCTATGGTGAAAAATGAAATATCTTCAGTTAAAAACTGGAAAGAATCTTTCTGAGAAACTGCTTTGTGTTCTGTTAATTCATTTCACAGACTTACAGCTTTTACCTCAAGAAGCTTTCGCTAAGACAGTTCTTGCGGAATTTGCAAAGTGATATTTTGAAGCCCATAGAGGGCTTTGTTGAAAAAGGAAATATCTTCCGTTAGAAACCGGAAAGAAGCTTTCTGAGAAACTGCTTTGTGTTCTGTTAATTCATCTCACAGAGTTACAGCTTTCCCCTCAAGAAGCCTTTCGCTAAGACAATTCTTGTGGAATTGCAAAGTGATATTTTGAAGCCATTAGAGGGCTATGGTGAAAAAGGAAATATCTTCAGTTAAAAACTGTAAAGAAGCTTTCTGAGCAACGGCTTTGTGTTCTGTTAATTCAGCTCACAGAGTTAGAGCTTTCACCTCAAGAAGGCTTTCGCTAAGACTGTTCTTGTGGAATTTGCAAAGTGATATTTGGAAGCCCATAGAGGGCTATGGTGAAAACGGAAATATCTTCCATTAAAAAGTGGAAAGAAGATTTCTGGGAAACTGCATTGTGTTCTGTTAATTCATCTAACAGAGTTACAGCATTCCCCCAAGAAGCCTTTCACTAAGACTGTTCTTGTGAAATTTGCAAAGTGATATTTGGAAGCCCATATAGGGCTATGGTGAAAAAGGAAATAACTGCCGTTAAAAACTGGAACGAAGATTTCTGAGAAACTGCCTTGTGTTCTATTAATTCGTCTCACAGAGTTACAGCTTTCCCGTCAAAAAGCCTTACCCTAAGACTGTTATTATGGAATTTGCAAAGTGATATTTAGAAGCCTACAGTGTTCGACGTTGAAAAAAGAAATAGCCTAATATAAAAACTGAAAATAAGCTTTCTGTGAAACTGCTTTGTGTTCTGTTAATTCATCTCACAGAGCTATAGCTTTCCCCTCAAGAAGCCTTTCGCTAAGACTGTTCTTGTGGAATTTAGAACGTGATATTTAGAAACCCATAGAGGGCTATGGTGAAAAAGGAAATGTCCTCCGTTAAAAACTGGAAAGAAGCTTTCTGAGAAACTGCTTTTTGTTCCTTTAATTCATCCCACAGAGTTACAGCTTTCCCCTCAAGAAGCTTTTCGCTAAGACTGTTCTTGTGGGATTTGCAAAGTGATATTTGGAACCCAAGAAGGGGCTATGGTGAAAAAGGAATTGTCTTCCGTTAACAAACGGAAAGAAGCTTTCTGAGAAACTGCTTTGTGTTCTGTTAATTCATTTCACATACGTACAGCTTTTTCCTCAAGAAGCCTTTCGCTAAGACTGTTCCTGTGGAATTTGCAAGGTGAAATTTGGAATCCCATAGAGGGCTTTGGTGAAAAAGGAAATATCTTCCGTTAAAAACTGGAAAGAAGATTTCTGAGAAACTGCTTTGTGTTCTGTTAATTCATCTCACAGAGTTACAGCTTTCCCCTCAAGGAGAACTTTACTACGTCTGTTCTTGTGGAATTTGCAAAGTGATATTTAGAAGCCCATATAGGGCTATGGTTAAAAAGGAAATACCTTCAGTTGAAAACTGGAAAGAAGCTTTCTGAGAAACTGCTTTGTGTTCAGTTAATTTATCTCACAGAGTTACAGTTTTCCCCTCAAGAAGTCTTTCGCTAGGACTGTTCTTGTGTCATTTGGAAAGTGGTATTTAGAAGGCCATAGAAGGCTATGGTAAATAAGGAAATATCTTCCGTTATAAACTGGAAAGAAGCTTTCTGAGAAATTGCTTTGTGTCCTGTTAATTCATCTCACAGAGTTACAGCTTTCTCCTCAAGAATCCTTTCGCTAAGACTGTTCTTGTGGAATTTGCAAAGTGATATTTCAAAGCTCATAGAAGGCTATGGTAAAAAATGAAACACCTTCAGTTAAAAACTGGAAAGAAGCTTTCTGAGAAACTGCTTTGTTTACTATTAATTTATCTCACAGAGTTACAGCTTTCCCCTCAAGAATCCATTCGCTAAGACTGTTCTTGTGGAATTTGGAAAGTGATATTTAGAAACCTTAGAGGGCTATGGAGAAAAAGGAAATATCTTCCGTTAAAAACTGGAAAGAAGCTTTCTGAGAAACTGCTTTGTGTTCTGTTAATTCATCTCACACATTTACAGTTTTCCCCTCAAGAACCTTTCCCTAAGACTGTTCTTCTGGAATTTGCAAAGTGACATTTGGAAACCCGTGGAGGGCTTTGGAGAAAAAGGTAATATCTTCCATTAAAAATCGGAAAGAAGCTTTCTGAGAAACTTCTTTGTGTTCTGTTATTTCATCTCACAGAGTTACAGCTTTTCCCTCGAGAAGCCATTCATTAAGAATGTTCTTGTGGAATTTGCAAAGTGATATTTGGAAGAACATAGAGGGCTATGTTGAAAAAGGAAATATCCTACGATAAAAACCGAAAAGAAACTTTCTGAGAAACAGCATTGTGTTCCCTTAACTCATCTCACGGAGTTATAGCTTTCCCCTCAAGAAGTCGATCACTAAGACTGTTCTTGTGGAGTTTGCAAAGTGATATTTGGAAGTTTTGCTTTGTGTTCTGATAATTCCTCTCACAGAGTTACATCTTTCCCCTTAAGAAGCCTTTCCCTAAGTCTGTTCTTGTGGAATATGGAAAGTGATATTTAGAAGCACATAGAGGTCTATGGTGAAAAAGGAAATAGCCTGAGATAAAAACTGAAAATAAGCTTTCGGAGAAACTGCTTTGTGTTCTGTTAATTCATCTCACAGAGTTACAGCTTTCCCCTCAAGAAGCCTTTCGCTAAGACTGTTCTTGTGAAATTTGCAAAGTGATATTTGGAAGCCCATAGAAGTCTATGGTGAAAAAGGAAATATCCTAACATAAAAACTGAAAAGAAGCTTTCTGAGAAACTGCTTTGCATTCTGTTAATTCATTTCACAGAGTTACAGCTTTCCCCTCAAGAAGCCCTTTGCTAAGGCTATTCTTGTGGAATTTGCAAAGTGGTATTTGTAAGCCCATCGAGGGCTATGGTGGAAAAGGAAATATCTTCAGTTAAAAACTGGAAAGAGGCTTTCTGAGAAACTGCTTTGTGTTCTGTTAATTCATCTCACAGAGTTACAGCTTTCCCCTCAAGAAGCATTTCGCTAAGACTGTTCTTGTGGAATTTGCAATGTGATATTTGGAAGTCCTTAGAGGGCTATGGTGTAAAAGGAAATATTTTCAGTTAAAAACTCGAAAGAAGCTTTCTGATTACAGCTTTTCCCTCAAGAAACCTTTCGCTAAGAATGTTCTTGTGGAATTTGCAAAGTGATATTTGGAAGTCCATAGAGGGCTACGGTGAAAAAGGAAATATCTTCAGTTAAAAACTGGAAAGGAGCTTTCTGAGAAACTGCTTTGTGTTCTGTTAATTCATCTCACAGAGTTACAGCTTTCCCCTCAAGAAGCCTTTTGATAAGACTGTTCTTGTGGAATATTTAAAGTGATATTTGGAAGCCCATAGAGGGCTTTGGTGAAAAAGGAAATATCTTCCGTTAAAAACTAGAAAGAAGCTTTCTGAGAAACTGCTTTGTGTTCTGTTAATTCATCTCACAGAGTTACAGCTTTCCCCTGAAGAAGCCTTTCGCTAAGACTGGTCTTGTGGGATTTGCAAAGTGATATTTGGAAGCCCATAGAGGGCTATGTTGAAAAAGGAAATAGCTGAAGATAAAAACTGAAAAGAAGCTTTCTGAGAAACTGCTTTGTGTTCTGTTAATTGAGCTCACAGAGTTACAGCTTTTCCCTCAAGAAGCCTTTCGCTAAGACTGTTCTTTTGGAATTTGCAAAGAGATATTTGGAAGCCCATACTGGGCTATGGTGAAAAAGGAAATATCTTCCATTAAAAACTGGAAAGAAGCTTTCTGAAGGACTGCTTTGTGTTCTGTTAATTCAAGTCACAGAGTTACAGCTTTCCCCTCAAGAAGCCTTTCGCTAAGACTGTTCTGGTGATATTTGCAAAGTGATATTTTGAAACCCATAGAGGGCTATGGTGAAAAAGGAAATATCTTCTGTGAACAACTGAAAAGAAACTTTCTGAAAAACTGATTTGTGTTCTGTTAATTCATCTCACAGAGTTACAGCTTTCCCCTAAAGAAGCCGTTTACTGAGACTGTTCTTGTGGAATTTGCAAAGTGATATTGGAAGCCCATAGAGGATTATGGCGAAAAAGGTAATTTCCTAAGATAAAAACCGAAAAGAAGCTTTCTTAGAAACTGCATTGTATTCTCGTAATTCGTCTCACATAGTTATAGCTTTCGCCACAAGAAGCCGTTCACTAACACTGTTCCTGTGGAATTTGCAAGGTGATATTTGGAAGCCGTTAGAAGTCTATGCAGAAAAAGGAAATATCTTCCGTTAAAAACTGGATAGAAGCTTTCTGAGAAACTGCTTTGTGTTCTGTTAATTCATCTCACAGCGTTACAGCTTTTCCCTCAAGAAGCCGTTCACTAAGACTGTTCTTGTGGAATTTGCAAAGTGATATTTGGAAGCCCATAGAGGGCTATGGTGAAAAAGGAAATATGCTAAGATAAAAACTGAAAAGAAGCTCTCTGAGAAACTGCCTTGCGTTCTGTTAATTGATCTCACAGAGTTACAACTTTCCCCTCCAGAAGCCTTCTGCTAAAGCTGATCTTGTGGAATTTGCAATTTGATATTTGGAAGCCTATAGAGGGCTATGGTAAGAAAGGAAATACCTTCAGTTAAAAACTGGAAACAAGCTTTCCGAGAAACTGCTTTGTGTTCTGCTAATTCATCTCACAGAGTCACAGCTGTCCCCTCAAAAAGCCTTTCGCTAAGGCTGTTTTTGTGAAATTTGCAAAGTGATATTTCGAAGCCCTTAGAAGGCTAAGGGAAAAAGGAAATATCCTAAGATAAAAACTGAAAAGAAGATTTCTGAGAAACTGCTTGTGTTCTGTTAATTCATCTCAAAGATTTACAGCTTTCCCCTCAAGAAGCCTTTCGCTAAGACTGTTGTTTTGGAATTTGCAAAGTGATATTTGGAAGCCCTTAGAGGGCTATGGTGAAAACTGAAATATCTTCAGTAAAAAACTGGAAAGAAGCTTTCTGAGAAACTGTTTTGTGTTCTGTTAATTCATCTCCCAGAGTTACAGCTTTCCCCTGAAGAAGCCTTTCGCTAACTCTGTTCTTGTGGAATTTGCAAAGTGATATTTGGAAGCCCATATAGGGCTATGGTGAAAAAGAAATTGTCCTATAATAAAAACTGAAAAGAAGCTTTCTGAGAAACTGCTTTGTTCGTTAATTCATCTCACACAGTTACAGCTTTCCCGTCAAGAAGCCGTTCACTGAGACTGTTCTTGTGGAATTTGCAAAGTGATATTGGAAGCCGATAGAGGGTTATGGCAAAAAGGGAAATATCCTAAGATAAAAACCGAAAAGAAGCTTTCTGAGAAACGGCTTTGTGTTCTGTTAAATCATCTTACAGAGTTACAGTTTTCCCCTCATGAAGCCTTTCGCTAAAACTGTTCTTGTGGTATTGGAAAGTGATATTTGGAAGTCCACAGAGGGCTATGGTGAAAAAGGAAATCTCTTTCGTTAAAAACCGGAAAGAAGCTTTCAGAGAAACTGCTTTGTGTTCTGTTAATTCATCTCACAGAGTTACCGCTTTCCCCTCAAGAAGCCTTTCGCTAAGACTGTTCTGGTGGAATATTCAAAGTGATATTTGGAAACCCATAAGTGGCTATGGTGAAAAACGAAATATGTTCGGTTACAAACTGGAAAGAAGCTTTCTGAGAAACTGCTTTGTGTTCTGTTAAATCATCTTACAGAGTTACCGTTTCCCCTCATGGAGACTTTTGCTAAGACTTTTCTTGTGCGATTTGCAAAGTGATATTTGGAAGTCCATAGAGGGCTATGGTGAAAAAGGAAATAACTTCCGTTTAAAACTGGAAAGAAACGTTCTGAGAGACTGCTTTGTTTTCTGTTAATTGATCACACAGGGTTACAGCTTTCCCCTCAAGAAGTCTTTCACAAAGAATGTTCTTGTAGAATTAGCAGAGTGATATTTTGAAGCAAGTAGAGGGCTATGGTGAAAAACGAAATATGTTCGGTTACAAACTGGAAAAAAGCTTTCTGAGAAACTGCTAAGTGCTCTGTTAATTCATCTCACAGAGTTACAGTTTTCACACCAAGAAGCCTTTCGGTAAGACTGTTCTTGTGGAATTTGCAAAGTGATATTTGGAAACACGTAGAGGGTTATGGTGAAAAAGAAATATCCTAAGATAGAAACTGAAAAGAAGCTTTCTGAGAAACTGCTTTGTGTTCTGTTAATTGATCTCACGGAGTTACAGCTTTCCCCTCAAGAAGCCTTTCGCTAAGGCTGTTCTTGTGGAATTTGCAAAGTGATATTTGGAAGCCTATAGAGGGCTATGGTAAAGAAGGAAATATCTTCAGTTAAAAACTGGAAAGAAGCTTTCTGAGAAACTCCTTTGCGTTCTGTTAATTCATCTCTCAGAGTTACAGCTTTCCCCTGGAGAAGCCGTTCGCTAAGACTGCTCTTGTGAAATTTGCAAAGTGATATTTAGAAGCCCTTAGAGGGCTATGAAAAAAGGAAATATCCTAAGATAAAAACTGAAAAGAAGCTTTCTGAGAAACTGCTTTGTGTTCTGTTAATTCATCTCACAGAGTTACAGCTTTCCTCTCAAGAGGCCTTTCGCTGAGACTGTTCTTGTGGAATTTGCAAAGTGATATTTGGGAGCCCATAGGGGGCTATGGTGAAAAACGAAACAACTTCAGTTACAAAGTGGAAAGAAGCTTTCTGAGAAACTGCTTTGTGTTCTGTTAATTCATCTCGCTGAGTTACAGCGTACTCCTCAAGAAGCCTTTCGCTAAGGCTGTTCTTGTGGTATTTTCTTAGTGATATTTGGAAGCACATAGAGGGCAATGGTGAAAAAGGAAATATGCTAAGATAAAAACTGAGAAGAAGCTTTCTGAGAAACTGCTTTGCGTCCTGTTAATTGATCTCACAGAGTTACAGCTTTCACCTCAAGAAGCCTTTCGCTAAGGCTGTTCTTGTGGAATTTGCAAAGTGATATTTGGAAGCCTATAGAGTGCTATGGTGAGAAAGGAAATACCTTCAGTTTAAAACTGGAAAGAAGCTTTCCGAGAAACTACTTTGTGTTTTGTTAATTCATCTCACCGAGTCACAGCTGTACCCTCAAGAAGCCTTTCGCTAAGACTGTTGTTTTGGAATTTGCAAAGTGATATTTGAAAGCCGTTAGAGGGCTATGGTGAAAACTGAAATATCTTCTGTAAAAAACTGGAACGAATCTTTATTAGAAGCTGCTTTGTGTTCTGTTAATTCATTTCACAAAGTTACAGCTTTCCCCTGAAGAAGCCTTTCGCTAAGTCTGTTCTTGTGGAATTTGCAAAGTGGTATTTGGAAGCCCATAGAGGGCTATGGTGAAAAAGGATATGTCCTAAGATAAAAACTGAAAAGAATCTTTCTGAGAAACTGATTTGTGAACTGTTAATTCATCTCACACAGTTACAGCTTTCCCGTCAAGAAGCCATTCACTGAGACTGTACTTGTGGAATTTGCAAGGTGATATTGCAAGCCGATAGAGGGTTGTGGCGAAAAGGGAAATATCCTAAGATAAAAATCTAAAAGAAGCTTTCTGAGAAACTGTATTGTGTTCTCTTAATTCATCTCACAGAGTTATAGATTTCCCCTCAAGAAGTCATTCATTAAGTCTGTTCCTGTGGAATTTGCAAGGTGATATTTCGAAGCCCTTATAGGTCTATTTTGAAAAAGGAAATATCTTAAGTTAAAAACTGGGAAGAATCTTTCTGAGAAACTGCTTGATGCTCTGATAATTCATCTCACAGAGTTTCAGCTTTCCCTTCAAGAAGCCATTCACTAAGACTGTTCCTGTGGAATTTTCAAAGTGATATATGGAAGCCCATAGAGGGCTATGGTGTAAAAGGAAATATCCTAGGATAAAAACTGAAAAGAAGCTTTCTGAGAAACAGCTTTGTGTTCTGTTAATTCAACTCACAGAGTTAAAGCTTTCTCCTCAAGAAGCATTTCGCTAGGACTGTTCTTGTGGAATTTACAAAGTGATATTTAGAAGCCCATAGAGGGCTATGGTGAAAATGGAAATATCCTAAGATAAATTCCGAAAAGAAGCTTTCTGAGAAACTGCTTTGTGATCTGTTAATTCATCTCCAGAGTTACAGTTTTCCCCTCAAGAAACCTTTCATGAAGACTGTTCTTGTGAAATTTGCAAAGTGATATTTGGAAGCCATAGAGGGCTATGGTGAAAAAGGAAACATCTTCAGATAAAAACTGGAAAGAAGCTTTCTGAGAAACTGCTTTGTGTTCTGTTAGTTCATCTCCAGAGTTACAGCGTTCTCCTCAAGAAGCCTTTCACTAAGGTTGTTCTTGTGGAATTTGGTAAGTGATATTTCGAAGCCCGTAGAGGGCTAAGGTCAAAAAGGAAATATCTTCAGGTAACTACTTGAAAGAAGCTTTCTGAGAAACTGCTTTGTGTTCTATTAATTCATCTCACAGTGTTACAGCTTTCTCCTCAAGAAGCCTTTCGCTAAGACTGTTCTTGTGGAATTTACAAAGTGATATTTGGAAGCCCATAGAGGGCTATGGTGAAAAAGGAATTATCCTAATATAAAACCTGAAAAGAAGCTTTCTGAGAAACTGGTTTGTGTTCTGTTAATTCAATTCAGAGTGTTACAGCTTTCCCCTCAAGAAGCCTTTCTCAAGAAGCCTTTCGCTAAGACTGTTCTTGTGAAATTTGCAAAGTAATATTTGGAAGCCCATAGTGGGCTATGGTAAAAAGGGAAAATTCTTCCGTTAAAAACTGGAAAGAAGTTTTCTGAGAAACTGCTTTGTGTTCTTTTAATTCATCTCACAGAATTACAGCTCTCCCCTCAAGAAGCCTTTCCCTGAGACAGTTCTTGTGGAATTTGCAAAGTGATATTTGGAAGCCCATAGAGGGCTATGGTAAAAAAGAAAATATCTTCAGTTGAAAACTGGAAAGAAGATTTCTGAGAAACTGCTTTCGGTTCTGTTAATACATCTCACAGACTTGCAACTTTCCCCTCAAGAAGCCTTTCGCTAAGACTGTTCTTGTGGAATTTGCAAAGTGATATTTGGAATCCCATGAAGGGATATGGTGAAAAAGCAATATCCTAAGATAAAAGCTGAAAAGAAGCTTTCTGAGAAACTGCTTTGTGTTCTGTTAATTCATCTCACAGAGTTACAGTTTTCCCCTCATGAAGCCTTTCGCTAAAGCTGTTCTTGTGGGATTGGAAAGTGATATTTGGAAGTCCACAGAGGGCTATGGTGAAAAAGGAAATCTCTTTCGTTAAAAACCGGAAAGAAGCTTTCAGAGAAACTGCTTTGTGTTCTGTTAATTCATCTCACAGAGTTACAGTTTTCCCCTCATGAAGCCTTTCGCTAAAACTGTTCTTGTGGGATTGGAAAGTGATATTTGGAAGTCCACAGAGGGCTATGGAGAAAAAGGAAATCTCTTTCGTTAAAAACCGGAAAGAAGCTTTCAGAGAATCTGCTTTGTGTTCTGTTAATTCATCTCACAGAGTTACCGCTTTCCCCTCAAGAAGCCTTTCGCTAAGACTGTTCTGGTGGAATATTCAAAGTGATATTTGGAAACCCATAGGTGGCTATGGTGAAAAACGAAATATGTTCGGTTACAAACTGGAAAGAAGCTCTGAGAAACTGCTTTGTGTTCTGTTAAATCATCTTACAGATTTACCGTTTCCCCTCATGGAGACTTTCGCTAAGACTTTTCTTGTGCGATTTGCAAAGTGATATTTGGAAGTCCATAGAGGGCTATGGTGAAAAAGGAAATAACTTCCGTTTAAAACTGAAAGAAACGTTCTGAGAGACTGCTTTGTTTTCTGTTAATTGATCACACAGTGTTACAGCTTTCCCTTAAGAAGTCTTTCACAAAGACTGTTCTTGTAGAATTAGCAGAGTGATATTTTGAAGCAAGTAGAGGGCTATGGTGAAAAACGAAATATGTTCGGTTACAAACTGGAAAGAAGCTTTCTGAGAAACTGCATAGTGTTCTGTTAATTCATCTCAGAGAGTTATAGCTTTCCCATCAAGAAGCCTTTCGGTAACAATGTTCTTGTGATATTTGCAAAGTGATATTTAGAAGCCCAGAGAGGGCTATGAAAAAAGCAAATATCCTAAGATAAAAAGTGAAAGAAGCTTTCTGATAAACTGGCTTGAGTTTTGTTAATTCATCTCACAGAGTTACAGCTTTCCTCTCAAGAAGCCTTTCACTAAGACTGTTCTTGTGGGATTTGCAAAGTGATATTTGGAAGCCCATAGGGGGCTATGGTGAAAAACGAAACAACTTCAGTTAAAAACAGAAAAGAAGCTTTCTGAGAAACTGCTTTGTGTTCTGTTAATTCATCTCACAGAGTTACAGCATTCTCCTCAAGAAGCCTTGCACTAAGGCTGTTCTTGTGGAATTTGCAAAGTGATATTTGGAAGCCTGTAGAGGTCTATGGTGTAAAAGGAAATATCTTCAATTAACTACTTGAAAGAAGCTTTCTGAGAAACTGCTTTGTGTTCTATTAATTCATCTCACAGAGTTACAGCTTTACCGTCAAGAAGCCTTTTGCTAAGACTGTTTTTGTGGAATTTGCAAAGTGATATTCGGAGGCGCATAGAGGGCTATGGTGAAAATGGAGATATCCTAAGATAAAAACCGAAAAGAAGCTTTCTGAGAAACTGCTTACTTTTCTGTTAATTCATTTCACACAGTTACAGCCTCTTCCTCAAGAAGCCTTTCGCTAAGACTGTTCTTGTGGAATTTGCAAAGAGATATTTGAAAGTCCTTAGTGGGCTATGGTGAAAAAGGAAATATCTTCCGTTAAAAACTGGAAAGAAGCTTTCTGAGAGACTGCTTTGTGTTCCGTTAATTCATCTCACAGAGTTACAGCTTTTCCCTCAAGAAGCCTTTCGCTAAGACTGTTCTTGTGGTATGTGCAAAGTGATATTTGGAAGCCCATAGAAGTCTATGGTGAAAAAGGAAATATCCTAAGATAAAAACTTAAAAGAAGCTTTCTGAGAAACTGCTTTGTTTTTTGTTAATTCATCTCACAGAGTTACAGCTTTCCCCTCAAGAAGCCTTTCGCTAAGACAGTTCTTGTGGAATATGCAAAGTGATATTTGGAAGCCGATAGAGGTCTATGGTAAAAAAGGAAATATCTTCTGTTAAAAACTGCAAAGAAGCTTTCTGAGAAACTGCTTTGTGTTCTCTTAATTCATCTCACAGAGTTAGAGCTTTCCCCTCAAGAATCCATTTCCTAAGACTGTTCTTGAGGAATTTGCAAAGAGATATTTGAGAGCCCCTACAGGGCTATGGTGAAAAAGGAAATATCTTCCGTTAAAAACTGAAAAGAATGGTTCTGAGAACCTGCTTTTTGTTCTGTTAATTCATCTCACAGATTTACAGCTTTCCCCTCAAGAAGAATTTCGCTAAGAGTATTCTTGTGGAATTTCCAAAGTGATATTTGGAAGCCCATACTGGGCTATGGTGAATTAGGAAATATCCTAAGAAAAAAACTGAAAAGAAGCTTTCTGAGAAACTGCTTTGTGTTCTGTTAATTCAATCACAGATTTACAGCTTTCCCATCAAGAAGACTTTCGCGAAGTCTGTTCTTCTGGAATTTGGAAAGTGATATTAGGAAGCCCTTACAGGGCTATGGTGAAAAAGGAAATATCTTCAGTTAAAAACTGGAAAGAAGCTTTCTGAGAAACTGCTTTGTGTTCTGTTAATTCATCTCGCAGAGTTTCTGTATTCCCCTCAAGAAGAATTTCGCTAAGACTCTTCTTTTGGAATTTGCAAAGTGATATTTGGAAACCCGTAGATGGCTATGGTGAAAAAGTAAATCTCTTCCGTTAAAAACTGGAAAGAAGCTTTCTGAGAAACGGCTTTGTGTTCTCTTAATTCATCTCACAGTGTTACAGCTTTCCCCTCAAGAAGACTTTCGATAAGACTGTTCTTGTGGAATTTGCACAGTGATATTTGGAAGCCCATAGAGGGGTATGGTGAAAAAGGAAATCTCTTCTATTAAAAGGGGAAAGAAGCTTTTTTGAGAAACTGCTTTGTGTTCTGTTAATTGACCTCAGATAGTTACAGCTTTCCCACCAAGAAGCCTTTGGCTAAGCCTGTTCTTGTGGCACATGCAAAATGATATTTGGAAGCCCATAGAGGGCTATGGTCAAAAAGAAAATATCTTCAGTTAAAAACTGGAAAGAAGCTTTCTGAGAAACTGTTTTGTGTTCTGTTAATTCATCTCATAGAGTTATAGCTTTCCTATCAAGAACCTTTTCGCTACGACTGTTCTTGTGGAATTTGCACAGTAATATTTATAAGTCCATAGAGGGTTAAGGTGAAAAAGAAAATATCTTCAGTTAAAAACTAGAAAGAAGCTTTCTGTGAAACGGCTTTGGGTTCTGTTAATTCATCTCACAGAGTTACACCTTACCCCTCAGGAAGCCTTTCGCTAAGACTGTTCTTGTGGAATTGGCAAAGTGATATTTGGAAGCCCATACAGGGCTATGCTGAAAAAGGAAATCTCTTTCGTTAAAAAGTGGAAAGAAGCTTTCTGAGAAACGGATTTGTGTTCTCTTATTTCGTCTCACAGAGTTACAGCATTACCCTCAAGAAGCCTTTTGCTAAGACTGTTCTAGTGGGATTTGAAAAGTGATATTTGGAAGCCCATAGAAGGCCATGGTTAAAAAGGAAATCTCTTCCGTTAAAAACTGGAAAGAAGCTTTCTGTGAAACGGCTTTGTGTTCTTTTAATTCATCTCACAGAGTTACAGCTTTCCCCTCAAGAAGCATTTCGCTAAGACTGTTCTTGTGGAATTTGCAAGGTGATATTTGGAAGCCCTTAGAGGGCTATGGTGAAAAAGGAAATATCTTTAGTTAAAAAGTGGAAAGAAGCTTTCTGAGAAATTGCTTTGTATTCTATTAGTTCATCTCACAGAGTTACAGCTTTCCCCTCAAGAAGCCTTTTGCTAAGGCTGTTCTTGTGGTATTTGCAAAATGATATTTCGAAGCCCATAGAGGGCTATGGTGAAAAAGTAAATATCTTCAGATAAAAACTGGAAAGAAGTTTTTTGAAAATTGCATTGTGTTTTGTTAATTCATCTCCCAGAGTTACAGCTTTCACCTCAAGAAGCCTTTCGCTAAGACTGTTCTTGTGGAATTTGCAAAGGGATATTTTGCAGCCCATAGAGGGCTTTGGAGAAAATGGAAATATATTCAGTTAAGAACTGGAAAGAAGCTTTCTGAGAAAATGCTTTGTGTTCTGTTAATTCATCTCATAGAGTTACAGCTTTCCCCTCAAAAGCCTTTCTCTAAGACTGTTCTTGTGGAATTTAAAAAGTGATATTTGGAAACCCTTAGAGGGCTATGGTGAAAAAGGAAATATCCTAAGATAAAAACTTAAAAAAAGATTATTGAGATATTGCTTTGCGTTCTGCTAATTCAGCTCAGAGAGTTATAGCTTTCCTCTCAAGAAGTCTTTCGCTTATACTGTTCTTGTGGAATTTAAAAAGTGATATTTGGTGGCCCATAGAAGCCTAAAGTGAAAAAGGAAATATCTTCAGTAAAAAACTGGAAAGAAGATTTTTGAGAAACTGCTTTGTGTTCTGTTAATTCATCTCACAGAGTTACAACATTCCAAACAAGAAGCCTTTCTCTAAGACTGTTCTTGTGGAATTTAAAAAGTGATATTTGGAAGCCCATAGAGGGCTATGGTGAGAAAGGAAATATCTTCCGTTAAAAACTGGAAAGAAGCTCTCTGAGAAACGGCTTTGTGTTCTCTTAATTCATCTCACAGAGATACAGCTTTCCCCTCAAGAAGCGTTTCGCTATGACTGTTGTTGTGGAATTTCCAAAGTGATATTTGGAAGCCCAGGGAGGGCTATGGTGAAAAAGGAAATATCTTCAGTTCAAAACTGGTAAGAAGCTTTCTGAGAAACTGCTTTGTGTTCTGTCAATTCATCTCACAGAGTTAGAGCATTCCCCTCAAGAAGCCTTTCGCTAAGATTGTTTTTGTGGAAATTGCAAAGTGATATTTGGAAGCCCATCGAGGGCTAAGGTGAAAAAGGAAATATATTCCATTAAAAACTGGAAAGAAGCTTTCTGAGAAACTGCTTTTTGCTCTGTTAAATCATCCCACAGAGTAACAGCATTCCTCTCAAGAAGCATTTCGCTAAACCTGTTCTTGTGGAATTTGCAAAGTGATATATGGAAGCCCATAGAGGGCTAAGGTGAAAAAGGAAATCAATTCCGTTAAAAACTGGAAAGAAACTTTCTGAGAAACGGCTTTGTGTTCTGTTAATTCATCTCACAGAGTTACAGCTTTGCCCTCAGGAAGTCTTTCGCTAAGACTGTTCTTGTGGAATTTGAAATGTGATATTTGGTAGCCCATAGAGCGCTATGGAGAAAAGGAAATATCTTCAGATAAAAACTGTAAAGAACATTCCTGAGAAACTGCTTTGTGTTCTGTTAATTCACCTAGCAGAGTTACAGCTTTCCCCTCTAGAAGCCTTTCGCTAAGACTGTTCTTGCTGTATTTTCAAAGTGATATTTTGAAGCCCATAGAGGGCTACGGTGAAAAAGGATAAAGCTTCAGTTAAAAACTGAAAGAGGCTTTCTGAGAAACGGTTTAGTATTATGTGACTTCCACTCACTGAGTTACAGCTCTATTTCCTAGAGCTGTTTGATAGCCTTATTTCTATGGAATCGGAGAACTGTTATTTTGGATCCCTTTGAAGACTATAGGGCCAAAGGAAATATCTGCCGCTATAAGTGAGAAAGAAGCTTTCTGAGAAACTTCTCTGAGATCTGTTAATTCATCTCACAGAGTTACAGCATTCCACTCAAGAAGCCTTTCGCTAGGACTGTTCTTTTTGAATTTGCAAAGTGATATTTCGAAGCCCATAGACGGCTGTGGTGAAAAGGGAAATACCTTCAGTTAAAAAATGGAAAGAAGCTTTCTAAGAAACTGCTTGGTGTTCTGTTAATTCATCTCAAAGAGTTACAGCTTTACCCTCAAAAAGACTTTTGCTAAGACTCTTCTTGTGTAATACTCATAGTGATATTTGTAAGCCCTTATAGGGCTATGGTGAAAAAGGAAATATCCTAAGATAAAAGCTGAAAAGAAGCTTTCTGAGAAACTGCTTTGTGTTCTGTTAATTCACCTCACAGAGTTACAGCTTTCCCCTTAAGAAGCCTTTCGCTAAGACTGTTCTTGTGGAATTTGCAGAGTGGTATTTGTAAGCCCATAGAGGGCTATGGTGAAAAAGGAAATATCCTAAGATAAAAACTGAAAAGAACATTTCTGAGAAACTGCTTTGTGATACGTGACTTCCACTCACTGAGTGAGAGCTATATGTCATAGAGCTGTTTGCTAACCTTATTTCTGTGGAATCTGAGAAGGGATAATTCGGTTCCCTTTGAAGACTATAGGGCCAAAGGAAATATCCGCCATAAAAGTGAGAAAGAAGCTTTCTGAGAAACAGCTTTCTGATCTGTAAATTCATCCCACAGAGTTACAGCTTTCCCCTGAGGAAGCCTTTCGCTATGACTGTTCTTGTGGAATTTGCAAAGTGACATTTCGAAGGCCATAGAGAGCTATGGTGAAAAGGAAATATCTTCGGTTTAAAACGGGAAAGAAGCTTTCTGAGACACTGCGTTGTGTTCTGTTAATTCATCCCACAAAGTTACAGCTTTCCCCTCACGAAGCCTTTCCCTAAGACTGTTCTTGTCGAATTTGGGAAGTGATATTTAGAAGCCTACAGAGGTCTACAGTGAAAAAGGAAATAACCTAAGATAAAAACTGAAAAGAAGCTTTCTGAAAAACTGCTTTGTGTTCTCTTAATTCATCTCACAGAGTTACAGCTTTCCTCTCAAGAATCCTTTCGCTAAGACTGTTCTTGTGCAATTTAGAACGTGATATTTAGAAGCCCATAGAGGGCTATGGAGAAAAAGGAAATGTCCTTAGATAAAAACTGGAAAGAAGCTTTCTGAGAAACTGCTTTGTGTTCTGTTAATTCATCTCACAGAGTTACAGCTTTCCCCTCGAGAAGCCTTTCGCTATGACTGTTCTTGTGTAATTCGCAAAGTAATATTTGGAAGCCCATATAGGGTTATGGTGAAAAAAGGAATATCTTCAGTTAGAAAGTGTATAGAAGCTTTCTGAGAAACTGCTTTGTTTTCTGTTAATTCATCTCACAGAGTTACAGCTTTCCCCTCAAGAAGTCTTTCGTTAAGACTGTTCTTGTGGAATTTGCAAAGTGAAATTTGGAAGCCCATAGAGGGCTATGGTGAAAAAGGAAATGTCCTCAGATGAAAACTAGCAAGAAGCTTCTTGAGAAACTACTTTGTGTTCCGTTAATTCATCTCACACAGTTACAGCTTTGCCCTCCAGAAACCGTTCATTAAGACCGTTCTTGTGGAATTTTCAAAGTGCTATTTGGAAACCCATAGGGGGCTATGGTGAAAAAGGAAATATCTTCAGTTATAAACTGGAAAGAAGTTTTCTGAGAAACTGCTTTGTGTTCTGTTAATTCATCTGACAGTGTTACACCTTTCCCCTCAAGAAGCATTCCGCTAAGACTGTTCTTGTGGAATTTGCAAAGTGACATTTGGAAGCCCATAGAGGGCTGTGGTGAAAAAGAAATTTCCTCAGATAAGAACTGAAAAGAAGCTTTCTGAGAAACGACTTTGTGTTCTGTTAATTCATCTTATAGAATTACAGCTTTCCCCTCAAGAAGTCGTTCAGTAAGACTGTTCTTGTGGAATTTGCAAAGTGATATTTGGAAGCCCATAGAGGACCATGGTGTAAAGGAAATATCTTCAGATAAAAACTGGAAAGTAGCTTTCTGAGAAATTGCTTTGTGTTCTGTTAATTCATCTCACAGAATTACGGCTTTCCCCTCAAGAAAACTTTCGCTAAAGCTGTTTTTGTGGAATTTGGAAAAAGGTATATGGAAAACCATAGAGATCTATGGTTAAAAAGAAAATATCCTAAGATAAAAACTGAAAAGAAAATTTCTGAGAAACTGCTTTGTGTTCTCTGAATTCATCTCAAAGACTTACAGCTTTCCCCTCAAGAAACCGTTCACTAAGACTGTTCTCGTGGATTTTGCAAAGTGATATTTGGAAGCCCATAGAGTGCTATGGGGAAAAAGGAAATATCTTCAGTTAAAAAGTGGAAAGAACGTTTCTGAGAAACTGCTTTGTGTTCTGTTAATCCATCTCACAGAGGTACAGCATTCCCCTCAAGAAGTCGTTTACTAAGACTGTTCTTGTGAAATTTGCGAAGTGATATTTGGAAGTGCTTAGAGAACTATGGTGAAAAAGGAAATATCGTAAGATAAAAACCGAAAAGAAGCTTTCTGAGAAACTGCTTTGTGTTTTGTTAATTCATCTCAGAGAGTTACAGCTTTCCGAACAGAAAGCCATTCACTAAGACTGATCTTGTGTTATTTTCAAATTGATATTTGGAAGCCCATAGAGGGCTATGGTGAAAGGGGAAATATCTTCAGTTAAAAACTGGAAAGAAGCTTTCTGAGAAACGGTTTTGTGTTCTCTTAGTTCATCTCACAGAGTTACAGCTTTCCCCTCAAGAAGCCTTTCACCAAGACTGTTCTTGTGGAATTTCCAAAGTGGTCTTTGGAAGTCCATACGTCGCTATGGTGAAAAAGGATATAGCTTCAGTTAAAAAGTGAGAAGAAGCTTTCCGAGGAACTGCTTTGTGATATGTGATTTCCTGTCACTGAGAAACAGCTGTATTTCGTAGAACTGTTGGCTAGGCTTATTTCTGTGGAATCTGAGAAATGTTACTTCGGATCTCTTTGAAGACTATAGGTCCAAAGGAAATATCCGCCACTAAAAGTGTGAAAGAAGCTTTCTGAGAAACTTCTTTGAGTTCTGTGAATTGATCTCACAGAGCTACAGTTTCCCCTCAAGAGGCCTTTCGCTAAGACTGTTCTCGTGGAATTTGCAAAGTGATATTTGGAAAACAATAGAGGGCTATGGTGAAAAAGGAAATATCCTAAGATAAAAACTGAAAAGAAGCTTTTTGAGAAACTGTTTTGCGTACCGTTAATTCATCTCACAGAGTTATAGCTTTCCCCTCAAGAAGCCGTTCATTAAGACTGTTGTTGTGAAATTTGCAAAATGATATTTGGAAGCTCATAGAGGGCTATGGTGAAAATGGAAATATCTTCAGTTAAAAACTGGAGAGAAGCTTTCTGAGAAACTGCTTTGTGTTCTGTTAATTCATACACAGAGTTACACCTTTCCTATCACGAATCCTTTCGCTAAGACTGTTCTTGTGGAGTTTACAAAGTGATATTTGGAAGCCCATAGAGGGGTACGGTTAAAAAGGAAATTTCCTCACATAAAAACTGGAAAGAAGCTTTCTGAGAAACTGCTTTGTGTTTTGTTAATTCATCTCACAGTATTACAGCTCTACCCTCAAGAAGCCCTTCACTAAGACTGTTCTTCTGGAATTTCCAAAGAGATATTTGGAAGCCCATAGAGCGCTATGGTGAAAAAGGAAATATCTTCAGTTAAAAACTGGAGAGAAGCTTTCTGAGAAACTTCTTTGTGTTCTGTTAATTCATGCACAGAGTTACAGCTTTCCTATCAAGAATCCTTTCGCTAAGACTGTTCTTGTGGAGTTTACAAAGTGATATTTGGAAGCCCATAGAGGGGTACGTTTAAAAAGGAAATTTCCTCACATAAAAACTGGAAAGAAGTTTTCTGAGAAACTGCTTTGTGTTCTGTTAATTCATCTCACAGAGTTACAGCTTACCCCTCAAGAAGCATTTCGCTAAGACTGTTCTTGTGGAATTTGCAATGTGATATTTGGAAGCCCATGGAGGGATATGGTGAAAAAGGAAATATCTTCAATTAAAAACTGGAAAGAAGCTTTCTGAGAAACTGCTTTGTTTTCTGTTAATTCATCTCACAGAGTTTCAGCTTTCCCCTCCAGAAGTCTTTCGCTAAGACGGTTCTCGTGGAATTTGCAAAGTGATATTTGGAAGCCGTGAGAGGGCTATGGTGTAAAAGGAAATGTCCTCGGATCAAAAATGGAAAGAAGCTTTCCAACAAACTGTTTTGTGTTCTGTTAATTTATCTGACAGAGTTTCAGCTTTCCCCTCAAGAAGCCGTTCGCTAAGACTGTTCTTGTGGAATTTGCAAAGTGATATTTGAAAGCCCGTCGAGGGCTATGGTGAAAAAGGAAATACCTTCAGTTAAAAACTGGAAAGAAACTTTCTGAGAAACTGCTTTGTATTCTGTTAATTCACCTCACAGAGTTTCAGCTTTCCCCTCTAGAAGCCTTTCGCTAAGACTGTTCTTGTGGAATTTGCAAAGTGATATTTGTAAGCCCATAGAAGTCGATGGTGAAAACGTAAATATCCTAAGATAAAAACTGAAAAGAACCATTCTGAGAAACTGCTTTGTGTTTTGTTAATTCATCTCACAGAGTTACAGGTTTCCCTTCAAGAAGCCTTTCGCTAAGACAGTTCTTGTGGAATATGCAAAGTGATATTTGGAAGCTCATAGTGACCTATAGTGAAAAAGGATATATCTTCAGTTAAAAACTGAAAAGAAGCTTTCTGAGAAACTGCTTTGTGATATATGACTTCCACTCACTGAGTTACAGCTGTATTTCGTAGAGCTGTTTGGCAGTCTTATTTCTGTGGAATCTGAGAACTGTTATTTCGGATCCCTTTGAAGACTGAAGGGCCAAAGGAAATATCCGTCGTTAAAGTTAGAAAGAAGCTTTCTGAGAAACTTCTTTGTGATTTGCGAATTCATTTCACAGAGTTACAGCTTTCCCCTCAAGAAGCCTTTCGCTAAGATTATTCTTGCACAATTTGAAAAATGATATTTGGAAGCCAATAGACGGCTATGGTGAAAACGAAATATCCTCCGATAAAAACTGGAAAGAAGCTTTCTGAGAAATTGCTTTGTGTTCTTTTAATTCATCTCACAGACTTACAGCTTTCCCCTCAGGAAGTCTTTCGCTAAGACTGTTCTTGTGGAATTTGAAATGTGATATTTGGTAGCCCATAGAGCGCTATGGAGAAAAGGAAATATCTTCAGATAAAAACTGTAAAGAACATTCCTGAGAAACTGCTTTGTGTTCTGTTAATTCACCTAACAGAGTTACAGCTTTCCCCTCTAGAAGCCTTTCGCTAAGACTGTTCTTGCTGTATTTTCAAAGTGATATTTTGAAGCCCATAGAGGGCTACGGTGAAAAAGGATAAAGCTTCAGTTAAAAACTGAAAGAGGCTTTCTGAGAAACGGTTTAGTATTATGTGACTTCCACTCACTGAGTTACAGCTCTATTTCCTAGAGCTGTTTGATAGCCTTATTTCTATGGAATCGGAGAACTGTTATTTTGGATCCCTTTGAAGACTATAGGGCCAAAGGAAATATCTGCCGCTATAAGTGAGAAAGAAGCTTTCTGAGAAACTTCTCTGAGATCTGTTAATTCATCTCACAGAGTTACAGCATTCCACTCAAGAAGCCTTTCGCTAGGACTGTTCTTTTTGAATTTGCAAAGTGATATTTCGAAGCCCATAGACGGCTGTGGTGAAAAGGGAAATACCTTCAGTTAAAAAATGGAAAGAAGCTTTCTAAGAAACTGCTTGGTGTTCTGTTAATTCATCTCAAAGAGTTACAGCTTTACCCTCAAAAAGACTTTTGCTAAGACTCTTCTTGTGTAATACTCATAGTGATATTTGTAAGCCCTTATAGGGCTATGGTGAAAAAGGAAATATCCTAAGATAAAAGCTGAAAAGAAGCTTTCTGAGAAACTGCTTTGTGTTCTGTTAATTCACCTCACAGAGTTACAGCTTTCCCCTTAAGAAGCCTTTCGCTAAGACTGTTCTTGTGGAATTTGCAGAGTGGTATTTGTAAGCCCATAGAGGGCTATGGTGAAAAAGGAAATATCCTAAGATAAAAACTGAAAAGAACATTTCTGAGAAACTGCTTTGTGATACGTGACTTCCACTCACTGAGTGAGAGCTATATGTCATAGAGCTGTTTGCTAACCTTATTTCTGTGGAATCTGAGAAGGGATAATTCGGTTCCCTTTGAAGACTATAGGGCCAAAGGAAATATCCGCCATAAAAGTGAGAAAGAAGCTTTCTGAGAAACAGCTTTCTGATCTGTAAATTCATCCCACAGAGTTACAGCTTTCCCCTGAGGAAGCCTTTCGCTATGACTGTTCTTGTGGAATTTGCAAAGTGACATTTCGAAGGCCATAGAGAGCTATGGTGAAAAGGAAATATCTTCGGTTTAAAACGGGAAAGAAGCTTTCTGAGACACTGCGTTGTGTTCTGTTAATTCATCCCACAAAGTTACAGCTTTCCCCTCACGAAGCCTTTCCCTAAGACTGTTCTTGTCGAATTTGGGAAGTGATATTTAGAAGCCTACAGAGGTCTACAGTGAAAAAGGAAATAACCTAAGATAAAAACTGAAAAGAAGCTTTCTGAAAAACTGCTTTGTGTTCTCTTAATTCATCTCACAGAGTTACAGCTTTCCTCTCAAGAATCCTTTCGCTAAGACTGTTCTTGTGCAATTTAGAACGTGATATTTAGAAGCCCATAGAGGGCTATGGAGAAAAAGGAAATGTCCTTAGATAAAAACTGGAAAGAAGCTTTCTGAGAAACTGCTTTGTGTTCTGTTAATTCATCTCACAGAGTTACAGCTTTCCCCTCGAGAAGCCTTTCGCTATGACTGTTCTTGTGTAATTCGCAAAGTAATATTTGGAAGCCCATATAGGGTTATGGTGAAAAAAGGAATATCTTCAGTTAGAAAGTGTATAGAAGCTTTCTGAGAAACTGCTTTGTTTTCTGTTAATTCATCTCACAGAGTTACAGCTTTCCCCTCAAGAAGTCTTTCGTTAAGACTGTTCTTGTGGAATTTGCAAAGTGAAATTTGGAAGCCCATAGAGGGCTATGGTGAAAAAGGAAATGTCCTCAGATGAAAACTAGCAAGAAGCTTCTTGAGAAACTACTTTGTGTTCCGTTAATTCATCTCACACAGTTACAGCTTTGCCCTCCAGAAACCGTTCATTAAGACCGTTCTTGTGGAATTTTCAAAGTGCTATTTGGAAACCCATAGGGGGCTATGGTGAAAAAGGAAATATCTTCAGTTATAAACTGGAAAGAAGTTTTCTGAGAAACTGCTTTGTGTTCTGTTAATTCATCTGACAGTGTTACACCTTTCCCCTCAAGAAGCATTCCGCTAAGACTGTTCTTGTGGAATTTGCAAAGTGACATTTGGAAGCCCATAGAGGGCTGTGGTGAAAAAGAAATTTCCTCAGATAAGAACTGAAAAGAAGCTTTCTGAGAAACGACTTTGTGTTCTGTTAATTCATCTTATAGAATTACAGCTTTCCCCTCAAGAAGTCGTTCAGTAAGACTGTTCTTGTGGAATTTGCAAAGTGATATTTGGAAGCCCATAGAGGACCATGGTGTAAAGGAAATATCTTCAGATAAAAACTGGAAAGTAGCTTTCTGAGAAATTGCTTTGTGTTCTGTTAATTCATCTCACAGAATTACGGCTTTCCCCTCAAGAAAACTTTCGCTAAAGCTGTTTTTGTGGAATTTGGAAAAAGGTATATGGAAAACCATAGAGATCTATGGTTAAAAAGAAAATATCCTAAGATAAAAACTGAAAAGAAAATTTCTGAGAAACTGCTTTGTGTTCTCTGAATTCATCTCAAAGACTTACAGCTTTCCCCTCAAGAAACCGTTCACTAAGACTGTTCTCGTGGATTTTGCAAAGTGATATTTGGAAGCCCATAGAGTGCTATGGGGAAAAAGGAAATATCTTCAGTTAAAAAGTGGAAAGAACGTTTCTGAGAAACTGCTTTGTGTTCTGTTAATCCATCTCACAGAGGTACAGCATTCCCCTCAAGAAGTCGTTTACTAAGACTGTTCTTGTGAAATTTGCGAAGTGATATTTGGAAGTGCTTAGAGAACTATGGTGAAAAAGGAAATATCGTAAGATAAAAACCGAAAAGAAGCTTTCTGAGAAACTGCTTTGTGTTTTGTTAATTCATCTCAGAGAGTTACAGCTTTCCGAACAGAAAGCCATTCACTAAGACTGATCTTGTGTTATTTTCAAATTGATATTTGGAAGCCCATAGAGGGCTATGGTGAAAGGGGAAATATCTTCAGTTAAAAACTGGAAAGAAGCTTTCTGAGAAACGGTTTTGTGTTCTCTTAGTTCATCTCACAGAGTTACAGCTTTCCCCTCAAGAAGCCTTTCACCAAGACCGTTCTTGTGGAATTTCCAAAGTGGTCTTTGGAAGTCCATACGTCGCTATGGTGAAAAAGGATATAGCTTCAGTTAAAAAGTGAGAAGAAGCTTTCCGAGGAACTGCTTTGTGATATGTGATTTCCTGTCACTGAGAAACAGCTGTATTTCGTAGAACTGTTGGCTAGGCTTATTTCTGTGGAATCTGAGAAATGTTACTTCGGATCTCTTTGAAGACTATAGGTCCAAAGGAAATATCCGCCACTAAAAGTGTGAAAGAAGCTTTCTGAGAAACTTCTTTGAGTTCTGTGAATTGATCTCACAGAGCTACAGTTTCCCCTCAAGAGGCCTTTCGCTAAGACTGTTCTCGTGGAATTTGCAAAGTGATATTTGGAAAACAATAGAGGGCTATGGTGAAAAAGGAAATATCCTAAGATAAAAACTGAAAAGAAGCTTTTTGAGAAACTGTTTTGCGTACCGTTAATTCATCTCACAGAGTTATAGCTTTCCCCTCAAGAAGCCGTTCATTAAGACTGTTGTTGTGAAATTTGCAAAATGATATTTGGAAGCTCATAGAGGGCTATGGTGAAAATGGAAATATCTTCAGTTAAAAACTGGAGAGAAGCTTTCTGAGAAACTGCTTTGTGTTCTGTTAATTCATACACAGAGTTACACCTTTCCTATCACGAATCCTTTCGCTAAGACTGTTCTTGTGGAGTTTACAAAGTGATATTTGGAAGCCCATAGAGGGGTACGGTTAAAAAGGAAATTTCCTCACATAAAAACTGGAAAGAAGCTTTCTGAGAAACTGCTTTGTGTTTTGTTAATTCATCTCACAGTATTACAGCTCTACCCTCAAGAAGCCCTTCACTAAGACTGTTCTTCTGGAATTTCCAAAGAGATATTTGGAAGCCCATAGAGCGCTATGGTGAAAAAGGAAATATCTTCAGTTAAAAACTGGAGAGAAGCTTTCTGAGAAACTTCTTTGTGTTCTGTTAATTCATGCACAGAGTTACAGCTTTCCTATCAAGAATCCTTTCGCTAAGACTGTTCTTGTGGAGTTTACAAAGTGATATTTGGAAGCCCATAGAGGGGTACGTTTAAAAAGGAAATTTCCTCACATAAAAACTGGAAAGAAGTTTTCTGAGAAACTGCTTTGTGTTCTGTTAATTCATCTCACAGAGTTACAGCTTACCCCTCAAGAAGCATTTCGCTAAGACTGTTCTTGTGGAATTTGCAATGTGATATTTGGAAGCCCATGGAGGGATATGGTGAAAAAGGAAATATCTTCAATTAAAAACTGGAAAGAAGCTTTCTGAGAAACTGCTTTGTTTTCTGTTAATTCATCTCAGAGAGTTTCAGCTTTCCCCTCCAGAAGTCTTTCGCTAAGACGGTTCTCGTGGAATTTGCAAAGTGATATTTGGAAGCCGTGAGAGGGCTATGGTGTAAAAGGAAATGTCCTCGGATCAAAAATGGAAAGAAGCTTTCCAACAAACTGTTTTGTGTTCTGTTAATTTATCTGACAGAGTTTCAGCTTTCCCCTCAAGAAGCCGTTCGCTAAGACTGTTCTTGTGGAATTTGCAAAGTGATATTTGAAAGCCCGTCGAGGGCTATGGTGAAAAAGGAAATACCTTCAGTTAAAAACTGGAAAGAAACTTTCTGAGAAACTGCTTTGTATTCTGTTAATTCACCTCACAGAGTTTCAGCTTTCCCCTCTAGAAGCCTTTCGCTAAGACTGTTCTTGTGGAATTTGCAAAGTGATATTTGTAAGCCCATAGAAGTCGATGGTGAAAACGTAAATATCCTAAGATAAAAACTGAAAAGAACCATTCTGAGAAACTGCTTTGTGTTTTGTTAATTCATCTCACAGAGTTACAGGTTTCCCTTCAAGAAGCCTTTCGCTAAGACAGTTCTTGTGGAATATGCAAAGTGATATTTGGAAGCTCATAGTGACCTATAGTGAAAAAGGATATATCTTCAGTTAAAAACTGAAAAGAAGCTTTCTGAGAAACTGCTTTGTGATATATGACTTCCACTCACTGAGTTACAGCTGTATTTCGTAGAGCTGTTTGGCAGTCTTATTTCTGTGGAATCTGAGAACTGTTATTTCGGATCCCTTTGAAGACTGAAGGGCCAAAGGAAATATCCGTCGTTAAAGTTAGAAAGAAGCTTTCTGAGAAACTTCTTTGTGATTTGCGAATTCATTTCACAGAGTTACAGCTTTCCCCTCAAGAAGCCTTTCGCTAAGATTATTCTTGCACAATTTGAAAAATGATATTTGGAAGCCAATAGACGGCTATGGTGAAAACGAAATATCCTCCGATAAAAACTGGAAAGAAGCTTTCTGAGAAATTGCTTTGTGTTCTTTTAATTCATCTCACAGACTTACAGCTTTCCCCTCAGGAAGTCTTTCGCTAAGACTGTTCTTGTGGAATTTGAAATGTGATATTTGGTAGCCCATAGAGCGCTATGGAGAAAAGGAAATATCTTCAGATAAAAACTGTAAAGAACATTCCTGAGAAACTGCTTTGTGTTCTGTTAATTCACCTAACAGAGTTACAGCTTTCCCCTCTAGAAGCCTTTCGCTAAGACTGTTCTTGCTGTATTTTCAAAGTGATATTTTGAAGCCCATAGAGGGCTACGGTGAAAAAGGATAAAGCTTCAGTTAAAAACTGAAAGAGGCTTTCTGAGAAACGGTTTAGTATTATGTGACTTCCACTCACTGAGTTACAGCTCTATTTCCTAGAGCTGTTTGATAGCCTTATTTCTATGGAATCGGAGAACTGTTATTTTGGATCCCTTTGAAGACTATAGGGCCAAAGGAAATATCTGCCGCTATAAGTGAGAAAGAAGCTTTCTGAGAAACTTCTCTGAGATCTGTTAATTCATCTCACAGAGTTACAGCATTCCACTCAAGAAGCCTTTCGCTAGGACTGTTCTTTTTGAATTTGCAAAGTGATATTTCGAAGCCCATAGACGGCTGTGGTGAAAAGGGAAATACCTTCAGTTAAAAAATGGAAAGAAGCTTTCTAAGAAACTGCTTGGTGTTCTGTTAATTCATCTCAAAGAGTTACAGCTTTACCCTCAAAAAGACTTTTGCTAAGACTCTTCTTGTGTAATACTCATAGTGATATTTGTAAGCCCTTATAGGGCTATGGTGAAAAAGGAAATATCCTAAGATAAAAGCTGAAAAGAAGCTTTCTGAGAAACTGCTTTGTGTTCTGTTAATTCACCTCACAGAGTTACAGCTTTCCCCTTAAGAAGCCTTTCGCTAAGACTGTTCTTGTGGAATTTGCAGAGTGGTATTTGTAAGCCCATAGAGGGCTATGGTGAAAAAGGAAATATCCTAAGATAAAAACTGAAAAGAACATTTCTGAGAAACTGCTTTGTGATACGTGACTTCCACTCACTGAGTGAGAGCTATATGTCATAGAGCTGTTTGCTAACCTTATTTCTGTGGAATCTGAGAAGGGATAATTCGGTTCCCTTTGAAGACTATAGGGCCAAAGGAAATATCCGCCATAAAAGTGAGAAAGAAGCTTTCTGAGAAACAGCTTTCTGATCTGTAAATTCATCCCACAGAGTTACAGCTTTCCCCTGAGGAAGCCTTTCGCTATGACTGTTCTTGTGGAATTTGCAAAGTGACATTTCGAAGGCCATAGAGAGCTATGGTGAAAAGGAAATATCTTCGGTTTAAAACGGGAAAGAAGCTTTCTGAGACACTGCGTTGTGTTCTGTTAATTCATCCCACAAAGTTACAGCTTTCCCCTCACGAAGCCTTTCCCTAAGACTGTTCTTGTCGAATTTGGGAAGTGATATTTAGAAGCCTACAGAGGTCTACAGTGAAAAAGGAAATAACCTAAGATAAAAACTGAAAAGAAGCTTTCTGAAAAACTGCTTTGTGTTCTCTTAATTCATCTCACAGAGTTACAGCTTTCCTCTCAAGAATCCTTTCGCTAAGACTGTTCTTGTGCAATTTAGAACGTGATATTTAGAAGCCCATAGAGGGCTATGGAGAAAAAGGAAATGTCCTTAGATAAAAACTGGAAAGAAGCTTTCTGAGAAACTGCTTTGTGTTCTGTTAATTCATCTCACAGAGTTACAGCTTTCCCCTCGAGAAGCCTTTCGCTATGACTGTTCTTGTGTAATTCGCAAAGTAATATTTGGAAGCCCATATAGGGTTATGGTGAAAAAAGGAATATCTTCAGTTAGAAAGTGTATAGAAGCTTTCTGAGAAACTGCTTTGTTTTCTGTTAATTCATCTCACAGAGTTACAGCTTTCCCCTCAAGAAGTCTTTCGTTAAGACTGTTCTTGTGGAATTTGCAAAGTGAAATTTGGAAGCCCATAGAGGGCTATGGTGAAAAAGGAAATGTCCTCAGATGAAAACTAGAAAGAAGCTTCTTGAGAAACTACTTTGTGTTCCGTTAATTCATCTCACACAGTTACAGCTTTGCCCTCCAGAAACCGTTCATTAAGACCGTTCTTGTGGAATTTTCAAAGTGCTATTTGGAAACCCATAGGGGGCTATGGTGAAAAAGGAAATATCTTCAGTTATAAACTGGAAAGAAGTTTTCTGAGAAACTGCTTTGTGTTCTGTTAATTCATCTGACAGTGTTACACCTTTCCCCTCAAGAAGCATTCCGCTAAGACTGTTCTTGTGGAATTTGCAAAGTGACATTTGGAAGCCCATAGAGGGCTGTGGTGAAAAAGAAATTTCCTCAGATAAGAACTGAAAAGAAGCTTTCTGAGAAACGACTTTGTGTTCTGTTAATTCATCTTATAGAATTACAGCTTTCCCCTCAAGAAGTCGTTCAGTAAGACTGTTCTTGTGGAATTTGCAAAGTGATATTTGGAAGCCCATAGAGGACCATGGTGTAAAGGAAATATCTTCAGATAAAAACTGGAAAGTAGCTTTCTGAGAAATTGCTTTGTGTTCTGTTAATTCATCTCACAGAATTACGGCTTTCCCCTCAAGAAAACTTTCGCTAAAGCTGTTTTTGTGGAATTTGGAAAAAGGTATATGGAAAACCATAGAGATCTATGGTTAAAAAGAAAATATCCTAAGATAAAAACTGAAAAGAAAATTTCTGAGAAACTGCTTTGTGTTCTCTGAATTCATCTCAAAGACTTACAGCTTTCCCCTCAAGAAACCGTTCACTAAGACTGTTCTCGTGGATTTTGCAAAGTGATATTTGGAAGCCCATAGAGTGCTATGGGGAAAAAGGAAATATCTTCAGTTAAAAAGTGGAAAGAACGTTTCTGAGAAACTGCTTTGTGTTCTGTTAATCCATCTCACAGAGGTACAGCATTCCCCTCAAGAAGTCGTTTACTAAGACTGTTCTTGTGAAATTTGCGAAGTGATATTTGGAAGTGCTTAGAGAACTATGGTGAAAAAGGAAATATCGTAAGATAAAAACCGAAAAGAAGCTTTCTGAGAAACTGCTTTGTGTTTTGTTAATTCATCTCAGAGAGTTACAGCTTTCCGAACAGAAAGCCATTCACTAAGACTGATCTTGTGTTATTTTCAAATTGATATTTGGAAGCCCATAGAGGGCTATGGTGAAAGGGGAAATATCTTCAGTTAAAAACTGGAAAGAAGCTTTCTGAGAAACGGTTTTGTGTTCTCTTAGTTCATCTCACAGAGTTACAGCTTTCCCCTCAAGAAGCCTTTCACCAAGACCGTTCTTGTGGAATTTCCAAAGTGGTCTTTGGAAGTCCATACGTCGCTATGGTGAAAAAGGATATAGCTTCAGTTAAAAAGTGAGAAGAAGCTTTCCGAGGAACTGCTTTGTGATATGTGATTTCCTGTCACTGAGAAACAGCTGTATTTCGTAGAACTGTTGGCTAGGCTTATTTCTGTGGAATCTGAGAAATGTTACTTCGGATCTCTTTGAAGACTATAGGTCCAAAGGAAATATCCGCCACTAAAAGTGTGAAAGAAGCTTTCTGAGAAACTTCTTTGAGTTCTGTGAATTGATCTCACAGAGCTACAGTTTCCCCTCAAGAGGCCTTTCGCTAAGACTGTTCTCGTGGAATTTGCAAAGTGATATTTGGAAAACAATAGAGGGCTATGGTGAAAAAGGAAATATCCTAAGATAAAAACTGAAAAGAAGCTTTTTGAGAAACTGTTTTGCGTACCGTTAATTCATCTCACAGAGTTATAGCTTTCCCCTCAAGAAGCCGTTCATTAAGACTGTTGTTGTGAAATTTGCAAAATGATATTTGGAAGCTCCTAGAGGGCTATGGTGAAAATGGAAATATCTTCAGTTAAAAACTGGAGAGAAGCTTTCTGAGAAACTGCTTTGTGTTCTGTTAATTCATACACAGAGTTACACCTTTCCTATCACGAATCCTTTCGCTAAGACTGTTCTTGTGGAGTTTACAAAGTGATATTTGGAAGCCCATAGAGGGGTACGGTTAAAAAGGAAATTTCCTCACATAAAAACTGGAAAGAAGCTTTCTGAGAAACTGCTTTGTGTTTTGTTAATTCATCTCACAGTATTACAGCTCTACCCTCAAGAAGCCCTTCACTAAGACTGTTCTTCTGGAATTTCCAAAGAGATATTTGGAAGCCCATAGAGCGCTATGGTGAAAAAGGAAATATCTTCAGTTAAAAACTGGAGAGAAGCTTTCTGAGAAACTTCTTTGTGTTCTGTTAATTCATGCACAGAGTTACAGCTTTCCTATCAAGAATCCTTTCGCTAAGACTGTTCTTGTGGAGTTTACAAAGTGATATTTGGAAGCCCATAGAGGGGTACGTTTAAAAAGGAAATTTCCTCACATAAAAACTGGAAAGAAGTTTTCTGAGAAACTGCTTTGTGTTCTGTTAATTCATCTCACAGAGTTACAGCTTACCCCTCAAGAAGCATTTCGCTAAGACTGTTCTTGTGGAATTTGCAATGTGATATTTGGAAGCCCATGGAGGGATATGGTGAAAAAGGAAATATCTTCAATTAAAAACTGGAAAGAAGCTTTCTGAGAAACTGCTTTGTTTTCTGTTAATTCATCTCACAGAGTTTCAGCTTTCCCCTCCAGAAGTCTTTCGCTAAGACGGTTCTCGTGGAATTTGCAAAGTGATATTTGGAAGCCGTGAGAGGGCTATGGTGTAAAAGGAAATGTCCTCGGATCAAAAATGGAAAGAAGCTTTCCAACAAACTGTTTTGTGTTCTGTTAATTTATCTGACAGAGTTTCAGCTTTCCCCTCAAGAAGCCGTTCGCTAAGACTGTTCTTGTGGAATTTGCAAAGTGATATTTGAAAGCCCGTCGAGGGCTATGGTGAAAAAGGAAATACCTTCAGTTAAAAACTGGAAAGAAACTTTCTGAGAAACTGCTTTGTATTCTGTTAATTCACCTCACAGAGTTTCAGCTTTCCCCTCTAGAAGCCTTTCGCTAAGACTGTTCTTGTGGAATTTGCAAAGTGATATTTGTAAGCCCATAGAAGTCGATGGTGAAAACGTAAATATCCTAAGATAAAAACTGAAAAGAACCATTCTGAGAAACTGCTTTGTGTTTTGTTAATTCATCTCACAGAGTTACAGGTTTCCCTTCAAGAAGCCTTTCGCTAAGACAGTTCTTGTGGAATATGCAAAGTGATATTTGGAAGCTCATAGTGACCTATAGTGAAAAAGGATATATCTTCAGTTAAAAACTGAAAAGAAGCTTTCTGAGAAACTGCTTTGTGATATATGACTTCCACTCACTGAGTTACAGCTGTATTTCGTAGAGCTGTTTGGCAGTCTTATTTCTGTGGAATCTGAGAACTGTTATTTCGGATCCCTTTGAAGACTGAAGGGCCAAAGGAAATATCCGTCGTTAAAGTTAGAAAGAAGCTTTCTGAGAAACTTCTTTGTGATTTGCGAATTCATTTCACAGAGTTACAGCTTTCCCCTCAAGAAGCCTTTCGCTAAGATTATTCTTGCACAATTTGAAAAATGATATTTGGAAGCCAATAGACGGCTATGGTGAAAACGAAATATCCTCCGATAAAAACTGGAAAGAAGCTTTCTGAGAAATTGCTTTGTGTTCTTTTAATTCATCTCACAGACTTACAGCTTTCCCCTCAGGAAGTCTTTCGCTAAGACTGTTCTTGTGGAATTTGAAATGTGATATTTGGTAGCCCATAGAGCGCTATGGAGAAAAGGAAATATCTTCAGATAAAAACTGTAAAGAACATTCCTGAGAAACTGCTTTGTGTTCTGTTAATTCACCTAACAGAGTTACAGCTTTCCCCTCTAGAAGCCTTTCGCTAAGACTGTTCTTGCTGTATTTTCAAAGTGATATTTTGAAGCCCATAGAGGGCTACGGTGAAAAAGGATAAAGCTTCAGTTAAAAACTGAAAGAGGCTTTCTGAGAAACGGTTTAGTATTATGTGACTTCCACTCACTGAGTTACAGCTCTATTTCCTAGAGCTGTTTGATAGCCTTATTTCTATGGAATCGGAGAACTGTTATTTTGGATCCCTTTGAAGACTATAGGGCCAAAGGAAATATCTGCCGCTATAAGTGAGAAAGAAGCTTTCTGAGAAACTTCTCTGAGATCTGTTAATTCATCTCACAGAGTTACAGCATTCCACTCAAGAAGCCTTTCGCTAGGACTGTTCTTTTTGAATTTGCAAAGTGATATTTCGAAGCCCATAGACGGCTGTGGTGAAAAGGGAAATACCTTCAGTTAAAAAATGGAAAGAAGCTTTCTAAGAAACTGCTTGGTGTTCTGTTAATTCATCTCAAAGAGTTACAGCTTTACCCTCAAAAAGACTTTTGCTAAGACTCTTCTTGTGTAATACTCATAGTGATATTTGTAAGCCCTTATAGGGCTATGGTGAAAAAGGAAATATCCTAAGATAAAAGCTGAAAAGAAGCTTTCTGAGAAACTGCTTTGTGTTCTGTTAATTCACCTCACAGAGTTACAGCTTTCCCCTTAAGAAGCCTTTCGCTAAGACTGTTCTTGTGGAATTTGCAGAGTGGTATTTGTAAGCCCATAGAGGGCTATGGTGAAAAAGGAAATATCCTAAGATAAAAACTGAAAAGAACATTTCTGAGAAACTGCTTTGTGATACGTGACTTCCACTCACTGAGTGAGAGCTATATGTCATAGAGCTGTTTGCTAACCTTATTTCTGTGGAATCTGAGAAGGGATAATTCGGTTCCCTTTGAAGACTATAGGGCCAAAGGAAATATCCGCCATAAAAGTGAGAAAGAAGCTTTCTGAGAAACAGCTTTCTGATCTGTAAATTCATCCCACAGAGTTACAGCTTTCCCCTGAGGAAGCCTTTCGCTATGACTGTTCTTGTGGAATTTGCAAAGTGACATTTCGAAGGCCATAGAGAGCTATGGTGAAAAGGAAATATCTTCGGTTTAAAACGGGAAAGAAGCTTTCTGAGACACTGCGTTGTGTTCTGTTAATTCATCCCACAAAGTTACAGCTTTCCCCTCACGAAGCCTTTCCCTAAGACTGTTCTTGTCGAATTTGGGAAGTGATATTTAGAAGCCTACAGAGGTCTACAGTGAAAAAGGAAATAACCTAAGATAAAAACTGAAAAGAAGCTTTCTGAAAAACTGCTTTGTGTTCTCTTAATTCATCTCACAGAGTTACAGCTTTCCTCTCAAGAATCCTTTCGCTAAGACTGTTCTTGTGCAATTTAGAACGTGATATTTAGAAGCCCATAGAGGGCTATGGAGAAAAAGGAAATGTCCTTAGATAAAAACTGGAAAGAAGCTTTCTGAGAAACTGCTTTGTGTTCTGTTAATTCATCTCACAGAGTTACAGCTTTCCCCTCGAGAAGCCTTTCGCTATGACTGTTCTTGTGTAATTCGCAAAGTAATATTTGGAAGCCCATATAGGGTTATGGTGAAAAAAGGAATATCTTCAGTTAGAAAGTGTATAGAAGCTTTCTGAGAAACTGCTTTGTTTTCTGTTAATTCATCTCACAGAGTTACAGCTTTCCCCTCAAGAAGTCTTTCGTTAAGACTGTTCTTGTGGAATTTGCAAAGTGAAATTTGGAAGCCCATAGAGGGCTATGGTGAAAAAGGAAATGTCCTCAGATGAAAACTAGAAAGAAGCTTCTTGAGAAACTACTTTGTGTTCCGTTAATTCATCTCACACAGTTACAGCTTTGCCCTCCAGAAACCGTTCATTAAGACCGTTCTTGTGGAATTTTCAAAGTGCTATTTGGAAACCCATAGGGGGCTATGGTGAAAAAGGAAATATCTTCAGTTATAAACTGGAAAGAAGTTTTCTGAGAAACTGCTTTGTGTTCTGTTAATTCATCTGACAGTGTTACACCTTTCCCCTCAAGAAGCATTCCGCTAAGACTGTTCTTGTGGAATTTGCAAAGTGACATTTGGAAGCCCATAGAGGGCTGTGGTGAAAAAGAAATTTCCTCAGATAAGAACTGAAAAGAAGCTTTCTGAGAAACGACTTTGTGTTCTGTTAATTCATCTTATAGAATTACAGCTTTCCCCTCAAGAAGTCGTTCAGTAAGACTGTTCTTGTGGAATTTGCAAAGTGATATTTGGAAGCCCATAGAGGACCATGGTGTAAAGGAAATATCTTCAGATAAAAACTGGAAAGTAGCTTTCTGAGAAATTGCTTTGTGTTCTGTTAATTCATCTCACAGAATTACGGCTTTCCCCTCAAGAAAACTTTCGCTAAAGCTGTTTTTGTGGAATTTGGAAAAAGGTATATGGAAAACCATAGAGATCTATGGTTAAAAAGAAAATATCCTAAGATAAAAACTGAAAAGAAAATTTCTGAGAAACTGCTTTGTGTTCTCTGAATTCATCTCAAAGACTTACAGCTTTCCCCTCAAGAAACCGTTCACTAAGACTGTTCTCGTGGATTTTGCAAAGTGATATTTGGAAGCCCATAGAGTGCTATGGGGAAAAAGGAAATATCTTCAGTTAAAAAGTGGAAAGAACGTTTCTGAGAAACTGCTTTGTGTTCTGTTAATCCATCTCACAGAGGTACAGCATTCCCCTCAAGAAGTCGTTTACTAAGACTGTTCTTGTGAAATTTGCGAAGTGATATTTGGAAGTGCTTAGAGAACTATGGTGAAAAAGGAAATATCGTAAGATAAAAACCGAAAAGAAGCTTTCTGAGAAACTGCTTTGTGTTTTGTTAATTCATCTCAGAGAGTTACAGCTTTCCGAACAGAAAGCCATTCACTAAGACTGATCTTGTGTTATTTTCAAATTGATATTTGGAAGCCCATAGAGGGCTATGGTGAAAGGGGAAATATCTTCAGTTAAAAACTGGAAAGAAGCTTTCTGAGAAACGGTTTTGTGTTCTCTTAGTTCATCTCACAGAGTTACAGCTTTCCCCTCAAGAAGCCTTTCACCAAGACCGTTCTTGTGGAATTTCCAAAGTGGTCTTTGGAAGTCCATACGTCGCTATGGTGAAAAAGGATATAGCTTCAGTTAAAAAGTGAGAAGAAGCTTTCCGAGGAACTGCTTTGTGATATGTGATTTCCTGTCACTGAGAAACAGCTGTATTTCGTAGAACTGTTGGCTAGGCTTATTTCTGTGGAATCTGAGAAATGTTACTTCGGATCTCTTTGAAGACTATAGGTCCAAAGGAAATATCCGCCACTAAAAGTGTGAAAGAAGCTTTCTGAGAAACTTCTTTGAGTTCTGTGAATTGATCTCACAGAGCTACAGTTTCCCCTCAAGAGGCCTTTCGCTAAGACTGTTCTCGTGGAATTTGCAAAGTGATATTTGGAAAACAATAGAGGGCTATGGTGAAAAAGGAAATATCCTAAGATAAAAACTGAAAAGAAGCTTTTTGAGAAACTGTTTTGCGTACCGTTAATTCATCTCACAGAGTTATAGCTTTCCCCTCAAGAAGCCGTTCATTAAGACTGTTGTTGTGAAATTTGCAAAATGATATTTGGAAGCTCATAGAGGGCTATGGTGAAAATGGAAATATCTTCAGTTAAAAACTGGAGAGAAGCTTTCTGAGAAACTGCTTTGTGTTCTGTTAATTCATACACAGAGTTACACCTTTCCTATCACGAATCCTTTCGCTAAGACTGTTCTTGTGGAGTTTACAAAGTGATATTTGGAAGCCCATAGAGGGGTACGGTTAAAAAGGAAATTTCCTCACATAAAAACTGGAAAGAAGCTTTCTGAGAAACTGCTTTGTGTTTTGTTAATTCATCTCACAGTATTACAGCTCTACCCTCAAGAAGCCCTTCACTAAGACTGTTCTTCTGGAATTTCCAAAGAGATATTTGGAAGCCCATAGAGCGCTATGGTGAAAAAGGAAATATCTTCAGTTAAAAACTGGAGAGAAGCTTTCTGAGAAACTTCTTTGTGTTCTGTTAATTCATGCACAGAGTTACAGCTTTCCTATCAAGAATCCTTTCGCTAAGACTGTTCTTGTGGAGTTTACAAAGTGATATTTGGAAGCCCATAGAGGGGTACGTTTAAAAAGGAAATTTCCTCACATAAAAACTGGAAAGAAGTTTTCTGAGAAACTGCTTTGTGTTCTGTTAATTCATCTCACAGAGTTACAGCTTACCCCTCAAGAAGCATTTCGCTAAGACTGTTCTTGTGGAATTTGCAATGTGATATTTGGAAGCCCATGGAGGGATATGGTGAAAAAGGAAATATCTTCAATTAAAAACTGGAAAGAAGCTTTCTGAGAAACTGCTTTGTTTTCTGTTAATTCATCTCAGAGAGTTTCAGCTTTCCCCTCCAGAAGTCTTTCGCTAAGACGGTTCTCGTGGAATTTGCAAAGTGATATTTGGAAGCCGTGAGAGGGCTATGGTGTAAAAGGAAATGTCCTCGGATCAAAAATGGAAAGAAGCTTTCCAACAAACTGTTTTGTGTTCTGTTAATTTATCTGACAGAGTTTCAGCTTTCCCCTCAAGAAGCCGTTCGCTAAGACTGTTCTTGTGGAATTTGCAAAGTGATATTTGAAAGCCCGTCGAGGGCTATGGTGAAAAAGGAAATACCTTCAGTTAAAAACTGGAAAGAAACTTTCTGAGAAACTGCTTTGTATTCTGTTAATTCACCTCACAGAGTTTCAGCTTTCCCCTCTAGAAGCCTTTCGCTAAGACTGTTCTTGTGGAATTTGCAAAGTGATATTTGTAAGCCCATAGAAGTCGATGGTGAAAACGTAAATATCCTAAGATAAAAACTGAAAAGAACCATTCTGAGAAACTGCTTTGTGTTTTGTTAATTCATCTCACAGAGTTACAGGTTTCCCTTCAAGAAGCCTTTCGCTAAGACAGTTCTTGTGGAATATGCAAAGTGATATTTGGAAGCTCATAGTGACCTATAGTGAAAAAGGATATATCTTCAGTTAAAAACTGAAAAGAAGCTTTCTGAGAAACTGCTTTGTGATATATGACTTCCACTCACTGAGTTACAGCTGTATTTCGTAGAGCTGTTTGGCAGTCTTATTTCTGTGGAATCTGAGAACTGTTATTTCGGATCCCTTTGAAGACTGAAGGGCCAAAGGAAATATCCGTCGTTAAAGTTAGAAAGAAGCTTTCTGAGAAACTTCTTTGTGATTTGCGAATTCATTTCACAGAGTTACAGCTTTCCCCTCAAGAAGCCTTTCGCTAAGATTATTCTTGCACAATTTGAAAAATGATATTTGGAAGCCAATAGACGGCTATGGTGAAAACGAAATATCCTCCGATAAAAACTGGAAAGAAGCTTTCTGAGAAATTGCTTTGTGTTCTTTTAATTCATCTCACAGACTTACAGCTTTCCCCTCAGGAAGTCTTTCGCTAAGACTGTTCTTGTGGAATTTGAAATGTGATATTTGGTAGCCCATAGAGCGCTATGGAGAAAAGGAAATATCTTCAGATAAAAACTGTAAAGAACATTCCTGAGAAACTGCTTTGTGTTCTGTTAATTCACCTAACAGAGTTACAGCTTTCCCCTCTAGAAGCCTTTCGCTAAGACTGTTCTTGCTGTATTTTCAAAGTGATATTTTGAAGCCCATAGAGGGCTACGGTGAAAAAGGATAAAGCTTCAGTTAAAAACTGAAAGAGGCTTTCTGAGAAACGGTTTAGTATTATGTGACTTCCACTCACTGAGTTACAGCTCTATTTCCTAGAGCTGTTTGATAGCCTTATTTCTATGGAATCGGAGAACTGTTATTTTGGATCCCTTTGAAGACTATAGGGCCAAAGGAAATATCTGCCGCTATAAGTGAGAAAGAAGCTTTCTGAGAAACTTCTCTGAGATCTGTTAATTCATCTCACAGAGTTACAGCATTCCACTCAAGAAGCCTTTCGCTAGGACTGTTCTTTTTGAATTTGCAAAGTGATATTTCGAAGCCCATAGACGGCTGTGGTGAAAAGGGAAATACCTTCAGTTAAAAAATGGAAAGAAGCTTTCTAAGAAACTGCTTGGTGTTCTGCTAATTCATCTCAAAGAGTTACAGCTTTACCCTCAAAAAGACTTTTGCTAAGACTCTTCTTGTGTAATACTCATGGTGATATTTGTAAGCCCTTATAGGGCTATGGTGAAAAAGGAAATATCCTAAGATAAAAGCTGAAAAGAAGCTTTCTGAGAAACTGCTTTGTGTTCTGTTAATTCACCTCACAGAGTTACAGCTTTCCCCTTAAGAAGCCTTTCGCTAAGACTGTTCTTGTGGAATTTGCAGAGTGGTATTTGTAAGCCCATAGAGGGCTATGGTGAAAAAGGAAATATCCTAAGATAAAAACTGAAAAGAACATTTCTGAGAAACTGCTTTGTGATACGTGACTTCCACTCACTGAGTGAGAGCTATATGTCATAGAGCTGTTTGCTAACCTTATTTCTGTGGAATCTGAGAAGGGATAATTCGGTTCCCTTTGAAGACTATAGGGCCAAAGGAAATATCCGCCATAAAAGTGAGAAAGAAGCTTTCTGAGAAACAGCTTTCTGATCTGTAAATTCATCCCACAGAGTTACAGCTTTCCCCTGAGGAAGCCTTTCGCTATGACTGTTCTTGTGGAATTTGCAAAGTGACATTTCGAAGGCCATAGAGAGCTATGGTGAAAAGGAAATATCTTCGGTTTAAAACGGGAAAGAAGCTTTCTGAGACACTGCGTTGTGTTCTGTTAATTCATCCCACAAAGTTACAGCTTTCCCCTCACGAAGCCTTTCCCTAAGACTGTTCTTGTCGAATTTGGGAAGTGATATTTAGAAGCCTACAGAGGTCTACAGTGAAAAAGGAAATAACCTAAGATAAAAACTGAAAAGAAGCTTTCTGAAAAACTGCTTTGTGTTCTCTTAATTCATCTCACAGAGTTACAGCTTTCCTCTCAAGAATCCTTTCGCTAAGACTGTTCTTGTGCAATTTAGAACGTGATATTTAGAAGCCCATAGAGGGCTATGGAGAAAAAGGAAATGTCCTTAGATAAAAACTGGAAAGAAGCTTTCTGAGAAACTGCTTTGTGTTCTGTTAATTCATCTCACAGAGTTACAGCTTTCCCCTCGAGAAGCCTTTCGCTATGACTGTTCTTGTGTAATTCGCAAAGTAATATTTGGAAGCCCATATAGGGTTATGGTGAAAAAAGGAATATCTTCAGTTAGAAAGTGTATAGAAGCTTTCTGAGAAACTGCTTTGTTTTCTGTTAATTCATCTCACAGAGTTACAGCTTTCCCCTCAAGAAGTCTTTCGTTAAGACTGTTCTTGTGGAATTTGCAAAGTGAAATTTGGAAGCCCATAGAGGGCTATGGTGAAAAAGGAAATGTCCTCAGATGAAAACTAGAAAGAAGCTTCTTGAGAAACTACTTTGTGTTCCGTTAATTCATCTCACACAGTTACAGCTTTGCCCTCCAGAAACCGTTCATTAAGACCGTTCTTGTGGAATTTTCAAAGTGCTATTTGGAAACCCATAGGGGGCTATGGTGAAAAAGGAAATATCTTCAGTTATAAACTGGAAAGAAGTTTTCTGAGAAACTGCTTTGTGTTCTGTTAATTCATCTGACAGTGTTACACCTTTCCCCTCAAGAAGCATTCCGCTAAGACTGTTCTTGTGGAATTTGCAAAGTGACATTTGGAAGCCCATAGAGGGCTGTGGTGAAAAAGAAATTTCCTCAGATAAGAACTGAAAAGAAGCTTTCTGAGAAACGACTTTGTGTTCTGTTAATTCATCTTATAGAATTACAGCTTTCCCCTCAAGAAGTCGTTCAGTAAGACTGTTCTTGTGGAATTTGCAAAGTGATATTTGGAAGCCCATAGAGGACCATGGTGTAAAGGAAATATCTTCAGATAAAAACTGGAAAGTAGCTTTCTGAGAAATTGCTTTGTGTTCTGTTAATTCATCTCACAGAATTACGGCTTTCCCCTCAAGAAAACTTTCGCTAAAGCTGTTTTTGTGGAATTTGGAAAAAGGTATATGGAAAACCATAGAGATCTATGGTTAAAAAGAAAATATCCTAAGATAAAAACTGAAAAGAAAATTTCTGAGAAACTGCTTTGTGTTCTCTGAATTCATCTCAAAGACTTACAGCTTTCCCCTCAAGAAACCGTTCACTAAGACTGTTCTCGTGGATTTTGCAAAGTGATATTTGGAAGCCCATAGAGTGCTATGGGGAAAAAGGAAATATCTTCAGTTAAAAAGTGGAAAGAACGTTTCTGAGAAACTGCTTTGTGTTCTGTTAATCCATCTCACAGAGGTACAGCATTCCCCTCAAGAAGTCGTTTACTAAGACTGTTCTTGTGAAATTTGCGAAGTGATATTTGGAAGTGCTTAGAGAACTATGGTGAAAAAGGAAATATCGTAAGATAAAAACCGAAAAGAAGCTTTCTGAGAAACTGCTTTGTGTTTTGTTAATTCATCTCAGAGAGTTACAGCTTTCCGAACAGAAAGCCATTCACTAAGACTGATCTTGTGTTATTTTCAAATTGATATTTGGAAGCCCATAGAGGGCTATGGTGAAAGGGGAAATATCTTCAGTTAAAAACTGGAAAGAAGCTTTCTGAGAAACGGTTTTGTGTTCTCTTAGTTCATCTCACAGAGTTACAGCTTTCCCCTCAAGAAGCCTTTCACCAAGACTGTTCTTGTGGAATTTCCAAAGTGGTCTTTGGAAGTCCATACGTCGCTATGGTGAAAAAGGATATAGCTTCAGTTAAAAAGTGAGAAGAAGCTTTCCGAGGAACTGCTTTGTGATATGTGATTTCCTGTCACTGAGAAACAGCTGTATTTCGTAGAACTGTTGGCTAGGCTTATTTCTGTGGAATCTGAGAAATGTTACTTCGGATCTCTTTGAAGACTATAGGTCCAAAGGAAATATCCGCCACTAAAAGTGTGAAAGAAGCTTTCTGAGAAACTTCTTTGAGTTCTGTGAATTGATCTCACAGAGCTACAGTTTCCCCTCAAGAGGCCTTTCGCTAAGACTGTTCTCGTGGAATTTGCAAAGTGATATTTGGAAAACAATAGAGGGCTATGGTGAAAAAGGAAATATCCTAAGATAAAAACTGAAAAGAAGCTTTTTGAGAAACTGTTTTGCGTACCGTTAATTCATCTCACAGAGTTATAGCTTTCCCCTCAAGAAGCCGTTCATTAAGACTGTTGTTGTGAAATTTGCAAAATGATATTTGGAAGCTCATAGAGGGCTATGGTGAAAATGGAAATATCTTCAGTTAAAAACTGGAGAGAAGCTTTCTGAGAAACTGCTTTGTGTTCTGTTAATTCATACACAGAGTTACACCTTTCCTATCACGAATCCTTTCGCTAAGACTGTTCTTGTGGAGTTTACAAAGTGATATTTGGAAGCCCATAGAGGGGTACGGTTAAAAAGGAAATTTCCTCACATAAAAACTGGAAAGAAGCTTTCTGAGAAACTGCTTTGTGTTTTGTTAATTCATCTCACAGTATTACAGCTCTACCCTCAAGAAGCCCTTCACTAAGACTGTTCTTCTGGAATTTCCAAAGAGATATTTGGAAGCCCATAGAGCGCTATGGTGAAAAAGGAAATATCTTCAGTTAAAAACTGGAGAGAAGCTTTCTGAGAAACTTCTTTGTGTTCTGTTAATTCATGCACAGAGTTACAGCTTTCCTATCAAGAATCCTTTCGCTAAGACTGTTCTTGTGGAGTTTACAAAGTGATATTTGGAAGCCCATAGAGGGGTACGTTTAAAAAGGAAATTTCCTCACATAAAAACTGGAAAGAAGTTTTCTGAGAAACTGCTTTGTGTTCTGTTAATTCATCTCACAGAGTTACAGCTTACCCCTCAAGAAGCATTTCGCTAAGACTGTTCTTGTGGAATTTGCAATGTGATATTTGGAAGCCCATGGAGGGATATGGTGAAAAAGGAAATATCTTCAATTAAAAACTGGAAAGAAGCTTTCTGAGAAACTGCTTTGTTTTCTGTTAATTCACCTCACAGAGTTTCAGCTTTCCCCTCCAGAAGTCTTTCGCTAAGACGGTTCTCGTGGAATTTGCAAAGTGATATTTGGAAGCCGTGAGAGGGCTATGGTGTAAAAGGAAATGTCCTCGGATCAAAAATGGAAAGAAGCTTTCCAACAAACTGTTTTGTGTTCTGTTAATTTATCTGACAGAGTTTCAGCTTTCCCCTCAAGAAGCCGTTCGCTAAGACTGTTCTTGTGGAATTTGCAAAGTGATATTTGAAAGCCCGTCGAGGGCTCTGGTGAAAAAGGAAATACCTTCAGTTAAAAACTGGAAAGAAACTTTCTGAGAAACTGCTTTGTATTCTGTTAATTCACCTCACAGAGTTTCAGCTTTCCCCTCTAGAAGCCTTTCGCTAAGACTGTTCTTGTGGAATTTGCAAAGTGATATTTGTAAGCCCATAGAAGTCGATGGTGAAAACGTAAATATCCTAAGATAAAAACTGAAAAGAACCATTCTGAGAAACTGCTTTGTGTTTTGTTAATTCATCTCACAGAGTTACAGGTTTCCCTTCAAGAAGCCTTTCGCTAAGACAGTTCTTGTGGAATATGCAAAGTGATATTTGGAAGCTCATAGTGACCTATAGTGAAAAAGGATATATCTTCAGTTAAAAACTGAAAAGAAGCTTTCTGAGAAACTGCTTTGTGATATATGACTTCCACTCACTGAGTTACAGCTGTATTTCGTAGAGCTGTTTGGCAGTCTTATTTCTGTGGAATCTGAGAACTGTTATTTCGGATCCCTTTGAAGACTGAAGGGCCAAAGGAAATATCCGTCGTTAAAGTTAGAAAGAAGCTTTCTGAGAAACTTCTTTGTGATTTGCGAATTCATTTCACAGAGTTACAGCTTTCCCCTCAAGAAGCCTTTCGCTAAGATTATTCTTGCACAATTTGAAAAATGATATTTGGAAGCCAATAGACGGCTATGGTGAAAACGAAATATCCTCCGATAAAAACTGGAAAGAAGCTTTCTGAGAAATTGCTTTGTGTTCTTTTAATTCATCTCACAGACTTACAGCTTTCCCCTCAGGAAGTCTTTCGCTAAGACTGTTCTTGTGGAATTTGAAATGTGATATTTGGTAGCCCATAGAGCGCTATGGAGAAAAGGAAATATCTTCAGATAAAAACTGTAAAGAACATTCCTGAGAAACTGCTTTGTGTTCTGTTAATTCACCTAACAGAGTTACAGCTTTCCCCTCTAGAAGCCTTTCGCTAAGACTGTTCTTGCTGTATTTTCAAAGTGATATTTTGAAGCCCATAGAGGGCTACGGTGAAAAAGGATAAAGCTTCAGTTAAAAACTGAAAGAGGCTTTCTGAGAAACGGTTTAGTATTATGTGACTTCCACTCACTGAGTTACAGCTCTATTTCCTAGAGCTGTTTGATAGCCTTATTTCTATGGAATCGGAGAACTGTTATTTTGGATCCCTTTGAAGACTATAGGGCCAAAGGAAATATCTGCCGCTATAAGTGAGAAAGAAGCTTTCTGAGAAACTTCTCTGAGATCTGTTAATTCATCTCACAGAGTTACAGCATTCCACTCAAGAAGCCTTTCGCTAGGACTGTTCTTTTTGAATTTGCAAAGTGATATTTCGAAGCCCATAGACGGCTGTGGTGAAAAGGGAAATACCTTCAGTTAAAAAATGGAAAGAAGCTTTCTAAGAAACTGCTTGGTGTTCTGCTAATTCATCTCAAAGAGTTACAGCTTTACCCTCAAAAAGACTTTTGCTAAGACTCTTCTTGTGTAATACTCATGGTGATATTTGTAAGCCCTTATAGGGCTATGGTGAAAAAGGAAATATCCTAAGATAAAAGCTGAAAAGAAGCTTTCTGAGAAACTGCTTTGTGTTCTGTTAATTCACCTCACAGAGTTACAGCTTTCCCCTTAAGAAGCCTTTCGCTAAGACTGTTCTTGTGGAATTTGCAGAGTGGTATTTGTAAGCCCATAGAGGGCTATGGTGAAAAAGGAAATATCCTAAGATAAAAACTGAAAAGAACATTTCTGAGAAACTGCTTTGTGATACGTGACTTCCACTCACTGAGTGAGAGCTATATGTCATAGAGCTGTTTGCTAACCTTATTTCTGTGGAATCTGAGAAGGGATAATTCGGTTCCCTTTGAAGACTATAGGGCCAAAGGAAATATCCGCCATAAAAGTGAGAAAGAAGCTTTCTGAGAAACAGCTTTCTGATCTGTAAATTCATCCCACAGAGTTACAGCTTTCCCCTGAGGAAGCCTTTCGCTATGACTGTTCTTGTGGAATTTGCAAAGTGACATTTCGAAGGCCATAGAGAGCTATGGTGAAAAGGAAATATCTTCGGTTTAAAACGGGAAAGAAGCTTTCTGAGACACTGCGTTGTGTTCTGTTAATTCATCCCACAAAGTTACAGCTTTCCCCTCACGAAGCCTTTCCCTAAGACTGTTCTTGTCGAATTTGGGAAGTGATATTTAGAAGCCTACAGAGGTCTACAGTGAAAAAGGAAATAACCTAAGATAAAAACTGAAAAGAAGCTTTCTGAAAAACTGCTTTGTGTTCTCTTAATTCATCTCACAGAGTTACAGCTTTCCTCTCAAGAATCCTTTCGCTAAGACTGTTCTTGTGCAATTTAGAACGTGATATTTAGAAGCCCATAGAGGGCTATGGAGAAAAAGGAAATGTCCTTAGATAAAAACTGGAAAGAAGCTTTCTGAGAAACTGCTTTGTGTTCTGTTAATTCATCTCACAGAGTTACAGCTTTCCCCTCGAGAAGCCTTTCGCTATGACTGTTCTTGTGTAATTCGCAAAGTAATATTTGGAAGCCCATATAGGGTTATGGTGAAAAAAGGAATATCTTCAGTTAGAAAGTGTATAGAAGCTTTCTGAGAAACTGCTTTGTTTTCTGTTAATTCATCTCACAGAGTTACAGCTTTCCCCTCAAGAAGTCTTTCGTTAAGACTGTTCTTGTGGAATTTGCAAAGTGAAATTTGGAAGCCCATAGAGGGCTATGGTGAAAAAGGAAATGTCCTCAGATGAAAACTAGAAAGAAGCTTCTTGAGAAACTACTTTGTGTTCCGTTAATTCATCTCACACAGTTACAGCTTTGCCCTCCAGAAACCGTTCATTAAGACCGTTCTTGTGGAATTTTCAAAGTGCTATTTGGAAACCCATAGGGGGCTATGGTGAAAAAGGAAATATCTTCAGTTATAAACTGGAAAGAAGTTTTCTGAGAAACTGCTTTGTGTTCTGTTAATTCATCTGACAGTGTTACACCTTTCCCCTCAAGAAGCATTCCGCTAAGACTGTTCTTGTGGAATTTGCAAAGTGACATTTGGAAGCCCATAGAGGGCTGTGGTGAAAAAGAAATTTCCTCAGATAAGAACTGAAAAGAAGCTTTCTGAGAAACGACTTTGTGTTCTGTTAATTCATCTTATAGAATTACAGCTTTCCCCTCAAGAAGTCGTTCAGTAAGACTGTTCTTGTGGAATTTGCAAAGTGATATTTGGAAGCCCATAGAGGACCATGGTGTAAAGGAAATATCTTCAGATAAAAACTGGAAAGTAGCTTTCTGAGAAATTGCTTTGTGTTCTGTTAATTCATCTCACAGAATTACGGCTTTCCCCTCAAGAAAACTTTCGCTAAAGCTGTTTTTGTGGAATTTGGAAAAAGGTATATGGAAAACCATAGAGATCTATGGTTAAAAAGAAAATATCCTAAGATAAAAACTGAAAAGAAAATTTCTGAGAAACTGCTTTGTGTTCTCTGAATTCATCTCAAAGACTTACAGCTTTCCCCTCAAGAAACCGTTCACTAAGACTGTTCTCGTGGATTTTGCAAAGTGATATTTGGAAGCCCATAGAGTGCTATGGGGAAAAAGGAAATATCTTCAGTTAAAAAGTGGAAAGAACGTTTCTGAGAAACTGCTTTGTGTTCTGTTAATCCATCTCACAGAGGTACAGCATTCCCCTCAAGAAGTCGTTTACTAAGACTGTTCTTGTGAAATTTGCGAAGTGATATTTGGAAGTGCTTAGAGAACTATGGTGAAAAAGGAAATATCGTAAGATAAAAACCGAAAAGAAGCTTTCTGAGAAACTGCTTTGTGTTTTGTTAATTCATCTCAGAGAGTTACAGCTTTCCGAACAGAAAGCCATTCACTAAGACTGATCTTGTGTTATTTTCAAATTGATATTTGGAAGCCCATAGAGGGCTATGGTGAAAGGGGAAATATCTTCAGTTAAAAACTGGAAAGAAGCTTTCTGAGAAACGGTTTTGTGTTCTCTTAGTTCATCTACAGAGTTACAGCTTTCCCCTCAAGAAGCCTTTCACCAAGACTGTTCTTGTGGAATTTCCAAAGTGGTCTTTGGAAGTCCATACGTCGCTATGGTGAAAAAGGATATAGCTTCAGTTAAAAAGTGAGAAGAAGCTTTCCGAGGAACTGCTTTGTGATATGTGATTTCCTGTCACTGAGAAACAGCTGTATTTCGTAGAACTGTTGGCTAGGCTTATTTCTGTGGAATCTGAGAAATGTTACTTCGGATCTCTTTGAAGACTATAGGTCCAAAGGAAATATCCGCCACTAAAAGTGTGAAAGAAGCTTTCTGAGAAACTTCTTTGAGTTCTGTGAATTGATCTCACAGAGCTACAGTTTCCCCTCAAGAGGCCTTTCGCTAAGACTGTTCTCGTGGAATTTGCAAAGTGATATTTGGAAAACAATAGAGGGCTATGGTGAAAAAGGAAATATCCTAAGATAAAAACTGAAAAGAAGCTTTTTGAGAAACTGTTTTGCGTACCGTTAATTCATCTCACAGAGTTATAGCTTTCCCCTCAAGAAGCCGTTCATTAAGACTGTTGTTGTGAAATTTGCAAAATGATATTTGGAAGCTCATAGAGGGCTATGGTGAAAATGGAAATATCTTCAGTTAAAAACTGGAGAGAAGCTTTCTGAGAAACTGCTTTGTGTTCTGTTAATTCATACACAGAGTTACACCTTTCCTATCACGAATCCTTTCGCTAAGACTGTTCTTGTGGAGTTTACAAAGTGATATTTGGAAGCCCATAGAGGGGTACGGTTAAAAAGGAAATTTCCTCACATAAAAACTGGAAAGAAGCTTTCTGAGAAACTGCTTTGTGTTTTGTTAATTCATCTCACAGTATTACAGCTCTACCCTCAAGAAGCCCTTCACTAAGACTGTTCTTCTGGAATTTCCAAAGAGATATTTGGAAGCCCATAGAGCGCTATGGTGAAAAAGGAAATATCTTCAGTTAAAAACTGGAGAGAAGCTTTCTGAGAAACTTCTTTGTGTTCTGTTAATTCATGCACAGAGTTACAGCTTTCCTATCAAGAATCCTTTCGCTAAGACTGTTCTTGTGGAGTTTACAAAGTGATATTTGGAAGCCCATAGAGGGGTACGTTTAAAAAGGAAATTTCCTCACATAAAAACTGGAAAGAAGTTTTCTGAGAAACTGCTTTGTGTTCTGTTAATTCATCTCACAGAGTTACAGCTTACCCCTCAAGAAGCATTTCGCTAAGACTGTTCTTGTGGAATTTGCAATGTGATATTTGGAAGCCCATGGAGGGATATGGTGAAAAAGGAAATATCTTCAATTAAAAACTGGAAAGAAGCTTTCTGAGAAACTGCTTTGTTTTCTGTTAATTCACCTCACAGAGTTTCAGCTTTCCCCTCCAGAAGTCTTTCGCTAAGACGGTTCTCGTGGAATTTGCAAAGTGATATTTGGAAGCCGTGAGAGGGCTATGGTGTAAAAGGAAATGTCCTCGGATCAAAAATGGAAAGAAGCTTTCCAACAAACTGTTTTGTGTTCTGTTAATTTATCTGACAGAGTTTCAGCTTTCCCCTCAAGAAGCCGTTCGCTAAGACTGTTCTTGTGGAATTTGCAAAGTGATATTTGAAAGCCCGTCGAGGGCTCTGGTGAAAAAGGAAATACCTTCAGTTAAAAACTGGAAAGAAACTTTCTGAGAAACTGCTTTGTATTCTGTTAATTCACCTCACAGAGTTTCAGCTTTCCCCTCTAGAAGCCTTTCGCTAAGACTGTTCTTGTGGAATTTGCAAAGTGATATTTGTAAGCCCATAGAAGTCGATGGTGAAAACGTAAATATCCTAAGATAAAAACTGAAAAGAACCATTCTGAGAAACTGCTTTGTGTTTTGTTAATTCATCTCACAGAGTTACAGGTTTCCCTTCAAGAAGCCTTTCGCTAAGACAGTTCTTGTGGAATATGCAAAGTGATATTTGGAAGCTCATAGTGACCTATAGTGAAAAAGGATATATCTTCAGTTAAAAACTGAAAAGAAGCTTTCTGAGAAACTGCTTTGTGATATATGACTTCCACTCACTGAGTTACAGCTGTATTTCGTAGAGCTGTTTGGCAGTCTTATTTCTGTGGAATCTGAGAACTGTTATTTCGGATCCCTTTGAAGACTGAAGGGCCAAAGGAAATATCCGTCGTTAAAGTTAGAAAGAAGCTTTCTGAGAAACTTCTTTGTGATTTGCGAATTCATTTCACAGAGTTACAGCTTTCCCCTCAAGAAGCCTTTCGCTAAGATTATTCTTGCACAATTTGAAAAATGATATTTGGAAGCCAATAGACGGCTATGGTGAAAACGAAATATCCTCCGATAAAAACTGGAAAGAAGCTTTCTGAGAAATTGCTTTGTGTTCTTTTAATTCATCTCACAGACTTACAGCTTTCCCCTCAGGAAGTCTTTCGCTAAGACTGTTCTTGTGGAATTTGAAATGTGATATTTGGTAGCCCATAGAGCGCTATGGAGAAAAGGAAATATCTTCAGATAAAAACTGTAAAGAACATTCCTGAGAAACTGCTTTGTGTTCTGTTAATTCACCTAACAGAGTTACAGCTTTCCCCTCTAGAAGCCTTTCGCTAAGACTGTTCTTGCTGTATTTTCAAAGTGATATTTTGAAGCCCATAGAGGGCTACGGTGAAAAAGGATAAAGCTTCAGTTAAAAACTGAAAGAGGCTTTCTGAGAAACGGTTTAGTATTATGTGACTTCCACTCACTGAGTTACAGCTCTATTTCCTAGAGCTGTTTGATAGCCTTATTTCTATGGAATCGGAGAACTGTTATTTTGGATCCCTTTGAAGACTATAGGGCCAAAGGAAATATCTGCCGCTGTAAGTGAGAAAGAAGCTTTCTGAGAAACTTCTCTGAGATCTGTTAATTCATCTCACAGAGTTACAGCATTCCACTCAAGAAGCCTTTCGCTAGGACTGTTCTTTTTGAATTTGCAAAGTGATATTTCGAAGCCCATAGACGGCTGTGGTGAAAAGGGAATACCTTCAGTTAAAAAATGGAAAGAAGCTTTCTAAGAAACTGCTTGGTGTTCTGTTAATTCATCTCAAAGAGTTACAGCTTTACCCTCAAAAAGACTTTTGCTAAGACTCTTCTTGTGTAATACTCATAGTGATATTTGTAAGCCCTTATAGGGCTATGGTGAAAAAGGAAATATCCTAAGATAAAAGCTGAAAAGAAGCTTTCTGAGAAACTGCTTTGTGTTCTGTTAATTCACCTCACAGAGTTACAGCTTTCCCCTTAAGAAGCCTTTCGCTAAGACTGTTCTTGTGGAATTTGCAGAGTGGTATTTGTAAGCCCATAGAGGGCTATGGTGAAAAAGGAAATATCCTAAGATAAAAACTGAAAAGAACATTTCTGAGAAACTGCTTTGTGATACGTGACTTCCACTCACTGAGTGAGAGCTATATGTCATAGAGCTGTTTGCTAACCTTATTTCTGTGGAATCTGAGAAGGGATAATTCGGTTCCCTTTGAAGACTATAGGGCCAAAGGAAATATCCGCCATAAAAGTGAGAAAGAAGCTTTCTGAGAAACAGCTTTCTGATCTGTAAATTCATCCCACAGAGTTACAGCTTTCCCCTGAGGAAGCCTTTCGCTATGACTGTTCTTGTGGAATTTGCAAAGTGACATTTCGAAGGCCATAGAGAGCTATGGTGAAAAGGAAATATCTTCGGTTTAAAACGGGAAAGAAGCTTTCTGAGACACTGCGTTGTGTTCTGTTAATTCATCCCACAAAGTTACAGCTTTCCCCTCACGAAGCCTTTCCCTAAGACTGTTCTTGTCGAATTTGGGAAGTGATATTTAGAAGCCTACAGAGGTCTACAGTGAAAAAGGAAATAACCTAAGATAAAAACTGAAAAGAAGCTTTCTGAAAAACTGCTTTGTGTTCTCTTAATTCATCTCACAGAGTTACAGCTTTCCTCTCAAGAATCCTTTCGCTAAGACTGTTCTTGTGCAATTTAGAACGTGATATTTAGAAGCCCATAGAGGGCTATGGAGAAAAAGGAAATGTCCTTAGATAAAAACTGGAAAGAAGCTTTCTGAGAAACTGCTTTGTGTTCTGTTAATTCATCTCACAGAGTTACAGCTTTCCCCTCGAGAAGCCTTTCGCTATGACTGTTCTTGTGTAATTCGCAAAGTAATATTTGGAAGCCCATATAGGGTTATGGTGAAAAAAGGAATATCTTCAGTTAGAAAGTGTATAGAAGCTTTCTGAGAAACTGCTTTGTTTTCTGTTAATTCATCTCACAGAGTTACAGCTTTCCCCTCAAGAAGTCTTTCGTTAAGACTGTTCTTGTGGAATTTGCAAAGTGAAATTTGGAAGCCCATAGAGGGCTATGGTGAAAAAGGAAATGTCCTCAGATGAAAACTAGAAAGAAGCTTCTTGAGAAACTACTTTGTGTTCCGTTAATTCATCTCACACAGTTACAGCTTTGCCCTCCAGAAACCGTTCATTAAGACCGTTCTTGTGGAATTTTCAAAGTGCTATTTGGAAACCCATAGGGGGCTATGGTGAAAAAGGAAATATCTTCAGTTATAAACTGGAAAGAAGTTTTCTGAGAAACTGCTTTGTGTTCTGTTAATTCATCTGACAGTGTTACACCTTTCCCCTCAAGAAGCATTCCGCTAAGACTGTTCTTGTGGAATTTGCAAAGTGACATTTGGAAGCCCATAGAGGGCTGTGGTGAAAAAGAAATTTCCTCAGATAAGAACTGAAAAGAAGCTTTCTGAGAAACGACTTTGTGTTCTGTTAATTCATCTTATAGAATTACAGCTTTCCCCTCAAGAAGTCGTTCAGTAAGACTGTTCTTGTGGAATTTGCAAAGTGATATTTGGAAGCCCATAGAGGACCATGGTGTAAAGGAAATATCTTCAGATAAAAACTGGAAAGTAGCTTTCTGAGAAATTGCTTTGTGTTCTGTTAATTCATCTCACAGAATTACGGCTTTCCCCTCAAGAAAACTTTCGCTAAAGCTGTTTTTGTGGAATTTGGAAAAAGGTATATGGAAAACCATAGAGATCTATGGTTAAAAAGAAAATATCCTAAGATAAAAACTGAAAAGAAAATTTCTGAGAAACTGCTTTGTGTTCTCTGAATTCATCTCAAAGACTTACAGCTTTCCCCTCAAGAAACCGTTCACTAAGACTGTTCTCGTGGATTTTGCAAAGTGATATTTGGAAGCCCATAGAGTGCTATGGGGAAAAAGGAAATATCTTCAGTTAAAAAGTGGAAAGAACGTTTCTGAGAAACTGCTTTGTGTTCTGTTAATCCATCTCACAGAGGTACAGCATTCCCCTCAAGAAGTCGTTTACTAAGACTGTTCTTGTGAAATTTGCGAAGTGATATTTGGAAGTGCTTAGAGAACTATGGTGAAAAAGGAAATATCGTAAGATAAAAACCGAAAAGAAGCTTTCTGAGAAACTGCTTTGTGTTTTGTTAATTCATCTCAGAGAGTTACAGCTTTCCGAACAGAAAGCCATTCACTAAGACTGATCTTGTGTTATTTTCAAATTGATATTTGGAAGCCCATAGAGGGCTATGGTGAAAGGGGAAATATCTTCAGTTAAAAACTGGAAAGAAGCTTTCTGAGAAACGGTTTTGTGTTCTCTTAGTTCATCTCACAGAGTTACAGCTTTCCCCTCAAGAAGCCTTTCACCAAGACCGTTCTTGTGGAATTTCCAAAGTGGTCTTTGGAAGTCCATACGTCGCTATGGTGAAAAAGGATATAGCTTCAGTTAAAAAGTGAAAAGAAGCTTTCCGAGGAACTGCTTTGTGATATGTGATTTCCTGTCACTGAGAAACAGCTGTATTTCGTAGAACTGTTGGCTAGGCTTATTTCTGTGGAATCTGAGAAATGTTACTTCGGATCTCTTTGAAGACTATAGGTCCAAAGGAAATATCCGCCACTAAAAGTGTGAAAGAAGCTTTCTGAGAAACTTCTTTGAGTTCTGTGAATTGATCTCACAGAGCTACAGTTTCCCCTCAAGAGGCCTTTCGCTAAGACTGTTCTCGTGGAATTTGCAAAGTGATATTTGGAAAACAATAGAGGGCTATGGTGAAAAAGGAAATATCCTAAGATAAAAACTGAAAAGAAGCTTTTTGAGAAACTGTTTTGCGTACCGTTAATTCATCTCACAGAGTTATAGCTTTCCCCTCAAGAAGCCGTTCATTAAGACTGTTGTTGTGAAATTTGCAAAATGATATTTGGAAGCTCATAGAGGGCTATGGTGAAAATGGAAATATCTTCAGTTAAAAACTGGAGAGAAGCTTTCTGAGAAACTGCTTTGTGTTCTGTTAATTCATACACAGAGTTACACCTTTCCTATCACGAATCCTTTCGCTAAGACTGTTCTTGTGGAGTTTACAAAGTGATATTTGGAAGCCCATAGAGGGGTACGGTTAAAAAGGAAATTTCCTCACATAAAAACTGGAAAGAAGCTTTCTGAGAAACTGCTTTGTGTTTTGTTAATTCATCTCACAGTATTACAGCTCTACCCTCAAGAAGCCCTTCACTAAGACTGTTCTTCTGGAATTTCCAAAGAGATATTTGGAAGCCCATAGAGCGCTATGGTGAAAAAGGAAATATCTTCAGTTAAAAACTGGAGAGAAGCTTTCTGAGAAACTTCTTTGTGTTCTGTTAATTCATGCACAGAGTTACAGCTTTCCTATCAAGAATCCTTTCGCTAAGACTGTTCTTGTGGAGTTTACAAAGTGATATTTGGAAGCCCATAGAGGGGTACGTTTAAAAAGGAAATTTCCTCACATAAAAACTGGAAAGAAGTTTTCTGAGAAACTGCTTTGTGTTCTGTTAATTCATCTCACAGAGTTACAGCTTACCCCTCAAGAAGCATTTCGCTAAGACTGTTCTTGTGGAATTTGCAATGTGATATTTGGAAGCCCATGGAGGGATATGGTGAAAAAGGAAATATCTTCAATTAAAAACTGGAAAGAAGCTTTCTGAGAAACTGCTTTGTTTTCTGTTAATTCACCTCACAGAGTTTCAGCTTTCCCCTCCAGAAGTCTTTCGCTAAGACGGTTCTTGTGGAATTTGCAAAGTGATATTTGGAAGCCGTGAGAGGGCTATGGTGTAAAAGGAAATGTCCTCGGATCAAAAATGGAAAGAAGCTTTCCAACAAACTGTTTTGTGTTCTGTTAATTTATCTGACAGAGTTTCAGCTTTCCCCTCAAGAAGCCGTTCGCTAAGACTGTTCTTGTGGAATTTGCAAAGTGATATTTGAAAGCCCGTCGAGGGCTCTGGTGAAAAAGGAAATACCTTCAGTTAAAAACTGGAAAGAAACTTTCTGAGAAACTGCTTTGTATTCTGTTAATTCACCTCACAGAGTTTCAGCTTTCCCCTCTAGAAGCCTTTCGCTAAGACTGTTCTTGTGGAATTTGCAAAGTGATATTTGTAAGCCCATAGAAGTCGATGGTGAAAACGTAAATATCCTAAGATAAAAACTGAAAAGAACCATTCTGAGAAACTGCTTTGTGTTTTGTTAATTCATCTCACAGAGTTACAGGTTTCCCTTCAAGAAGCCTTTCGCTAAGACAGTTCTTGTGGAATATGCAAAGTGATATTTGGAAGCTCATAGTGACCTATAGTGAAAAAGGATATATCTTCAGTTAAAAACTGAAAAGAAGCTTTCTGAGAAACTGCTTTGTGATATATGACTTCCACTCACTGAGTTACAGCTGTATTTCGTAGAGCTGTTTGGCAGTCTTATTTCTGTGGAATCTGAGAACTGTTATTTCGGATCCCTTTGAAGACTGAAGGGCCAAAGGAAATATCCGTCGTTAAAGTTAGAAAGAAGCTTTCTGAGAAACTTCTTTGTGATTTGCGAATTCATTTCACAGAGTTACAGCTTTCCCCTCAAGAAGCCTTTCGCTAAGATTATTCTTGCACAATTTGAAAAATGATATTTGGAAGCCAATAGACGGCTATGGTGAAAACGAAATATCCTCCGATAAAAACTGGAAAGAAGCTTTCTGAGAAATTGCTTTGTGTTCTTTTAATTCATCTCACAGACTTACAGCTTTCCCCTCAGGAAGTCTTTCGCTAAGACTGTTCTTGTGGAATTTGAAATGTGATATTTGGTAGCCCATAGAGCGCTATGGAGAAAAGGAAATATCTTCAGATAAAAACTGTAAAGAACATTCCTGAGAAACTGCTTTGTGTTCTGTTAATTCACCTAACAGAGTTACAGCTTTCCCCTCTAGAAGCCTTTCGCTAAGACTGTTCTTGCTGTATTTTCAAAGTGATATTTTGAAGCCCATAGAGGGCTACGGTGAAAAAGGATAAAGCTTCAGTTAAAAACTGAAAGAGGCTTTCTGAGAAACGGTTTAGTATTATGTGACTTCCACTCACTGAGTTACAGCTCTATTTCCTAGAGCTGTTTGATAGCCTTATTTCTATGGAATCGGAGAACTGTTATTTTGGATCCCTTTGAAGACTATAGGGCCAAAGGAAATATCTGCCGCTATAAGTGAGAAAGAAGCTTTCTGAGAAACTTCTCTGAGATCTGTTAATTCATCTCACAGAGTTACAGCATTCCACTCAAGAAGCCTTTCGCTAGGACTGTTCTTTTTGAATTTGCAAAGTGATATTTCGAAGCCCATAGACGGCTGTGGTGAAAAGGGAAATACCTTCAGTTAAAAAATGGAAAGAAGCTTTCTAAGAAACTGCTTGGTGTTCTGTTAATTCATCTCAAAGAGTTACAGCTTTACCCTCAAAAAGACTTTTGCTAAGACTCTTCTTGTGTAATACTCATAGTGATATTTGTAAGCCCTTATAGGGCTATGGTGAAAAAGGAAATATCCTAAGATAAAAGCTGAAAAGAAGCTTTCTGAGAAACTGCTTTGTGTTCTGTTAATTCACCTCACAGAGTTACAGCTTTCCCCTTAAGAAGCCTTTCGCTAAGACTGTTCTTGTGGAATTTGCAGAGTGGTATTTGTAAGCCCATAGAGGGCTATGGTGAAAAAGGAAATATCCTAAGATAAAAACTGAAAAGAACATTTCTGAGAAACTGCTTTGTGATACGTGACTTCCACTCACTGAGTGAGAGCTATATGTCATAGAGCTGTTTGCTAACCTTATTTCTGTGGAATCTGAGAAGGGATAATTCGGTTCCCTTTGAAGACTATAGGGCCAAAGGAAATATCCGCCATAAAAGTGAGAAAGAAGCTTTCTGAGAAACAGCTTTCTGATCTGTAAATTCATCCCACAGAGTTACAGCTTTCCCCTGAGGAAGCCTTTCGCTATGACTGTTCTTGTGGAATTTGCAAAGTGACATTTCGAAGGCCATAGAGAGCTATGGTGAAAAGGAAATATCTTCGGTTTAAAACGGGAAAGAAGCTTTCTGAGACACTGCGTTGTGTTCTGTTAATTCATCCCACAAAGTTACAGCTTTCCCCTCACGAAGCCTTTCCCTAAGACTGTTCTTGTCGAATTTGGGAAGTGATATTTAGAAGCCTACAGAGGTCTACAGTGAAAAAGGAAATAACCTAAGATAAAAACTGAAAAGAAGCTTTCTGAAAAACTGCTTTGTGTTCTCTTAATTCATCTCACAGAGTTACAGCTTTCCTCTCAAGAATCCTTTCGCTAAGACTGTTCTTGTGCAATTTAGAACGTGATATTTAGAAGCCCATAGAGGGCTATGGAGAAAAAGGAAATGTCCTTAGATAAAAACTGGAAAGAAGCTTTCTGAGAAACTGCTTTGTGTTCTGTTAATTCATCTCACAGAGTTACAGCTTTCCCCTCGAGAAGCCTTTCGCTATGACTGTTCTTGTGTAATTCGCAAAGTAATATTTGGAAGCCCATATAGGGTTATGGTGAAAAAAGGAATATCTTCAGTTAGAAAGTGTATAGAAGCTTTCTGAGAAACTGCTTTGTTTTCTGTTAATTCATCTCACAGAGTTACAGCTTTCCCCTCAAGAAGTCTTTCGTTAAGACTGTTCTTGTGGAATTTGCAAAGTGAAATTTGGAAGCCCATAGAGGGCTATGGTGAAAAAGGAAATGTCCTCAGATGAAAACTAGAAAGAAGCTTCTTGAGAAACTACTTTGTGTTCCGTTAATTCATCTCACACAGTTACAGCTTTGCCCTCCAGAAACCGTTCATTAAGACCGTTCTTGTGGAATTTTCAAAGTGCTATTTGGAAACCCATAGGGGGCTATGGTGAAAAAGGAAATATCTTCAGTTATAAACTGGAAAGAAGTTTTCTGAGAAACTGCTTTGTGTTCTGTTAATTCATCTGACAGTGTTACACCTTTCCCCTCAAGAAGCATTCCGCTAAGACTGTTCTTGTGGAATTTGCAAAGTGACATTTGGAAGCCCATAGAGGGCTGTGGTGAAAAAGAAATTTCCTCAGATAAGAACTGAAAAGAAGCTTTCTGAGAAACGACTTTGTGTTCTGTTAATTCATCTTATAGAATTACAGCTTTCCCCTCAAGAAGTCGTTCAGTAAGACTGTTCTTGTGGAATTTGCAAAGTGATATTTGGAAGCCCATAGAGGACCATGGTGTAAAGGAAATATCTTCAGATAAAAACTGGAAAGTAGCTTTCTGAGAAATTGCTTTGTGTTCTGTTAATTCATCTCACAGAATTACGGCTTTCCCCTCAAGAAAACTTTCGCTAAAGCTGTTTTTGTGGAATTTGGAAAAAGGTATATGGAAAACCATAGAGATCTATGGTTAAAAAGAAAATATCCTAAGATAAAAACTGAAAAGAAAATTTCTGAGAAACTGCTTTGTGTTCTCTGAATTCATCTCAAAGACTTACAGCTTTCCCCTCAAGAAACCGTTCACTAAGACTGTTCTCGTGGATTTTGCAAAGTGATATTTGGAAGCCCATAGAGTGCTATGGGGAAAAAGGAAATATCTTCAGTTAAAAAGTGGAAAGAACGTTTCTGAGAAACTGCTTTGTGTTCTGTTAATCCATCTCACAGAGGTACAGCATTCCCCTCAAGAAGTCGTTTACTAAGACTGTTCTTGTGAAATTTGCGAAGTGATATTTGGAAGTGCTTAGAGAACTATGGTGAAAAAGGAAATATCGTAAGATAAAAACCGAAAAGAAGCTTTCTGAGAAACTGCTTTGTGTTTTGTTAATTCATCTCAGAGAGTTACAGCTTTCCGAACAGAAAGCCATTCACTAAGACTGATCTTGTGTTATTTTCAAATTGATATTTGGAAGCCCATAGAGGGCTATGGTGAAAGGGGAAATATCTTCAGTTAAAAACTGGAAAGAAGCTTTCTGAGAAACGGTTTTGTGTTCTCTTAGTTCATCTCACAGAGTTACAGCTTTCCCCTCAAGAAGCCTTTCACCAAGACTGTTCTTGTGGAATTTCCAAAGTGGTCTTTGGAAGTCCATACGTCGCTATGGTGAAAAAGGATATAGCTTCAGTTAAAAAGTGAAAAGAAGCTTTCCGAGGAACTGCTTTGTGATATGTGATTTCCTGTCACTGAGAAACAGCTGTATTTCGTAGAACTGTTGGCTAGGCTTATTTCTGTGGAATCTGAGAAATGTTACTTCGGATCTCTTTGAAGACTATAGGTCCAAAGGAAATATCCGCCACTAAAAGTGTGAAAGAAGCTTTCTGAGAAACTTCTTTGAGTTCTGTGAATTGATCTCACAGAGCTACAGTTTCCCCTCAAGAGGCCTTTCGCTAAGACTGTTCTCGTGGAATTTGCAAAGTGATATTTGGAAAACAATAGAGGGCTATGGTGAAAAAGGAAATATCCTAAGATAAAAACTGAAAAGAAGCTTTTTGAGAAACTGTTTTGCGTACCGTTAATTCATCTCACAGAGTTATAGCTTTCCCCTCAAGAAGCCGTTCATTAAGACTGTTGTTGTGAAATTTGCAAAATGATATTTGGAAGCTCATAGAGGGCTATGGTGAAAATGGAAATATCTTCAGTTAAAAACTGGAGAGAAGCTTTCTGAGAAACTGCTTTGTGTTCTGTTAATTCATACACAGAGTTACACCTTTCCTATCACGAATCCTTTCGCTAAGACTGTTCTTGTGGAGTTTACAAAGTGATATTTGGAAGCCCATAGAGGGGTACGGTTAAAAAGGAAATTTCCTCACATAAAAACTGGAAAGAAGCTTTCTGAGAAACTGCTTTGTGTTTTGTTAATTCATCTCACAGTATTACAGCTCTACCCTCAAGAAGCCCTTCACTAAGACTGTTCTTCTGGAATTTCCAAAGAGATATTTGGAAGCCCATAGAGCGCTATGGTGAAAAAGGAAATATCTTCAGTTAAAAACTGGAGAGAAGCTTTCTGAGAAACTTCTTTGTGTTCTGTTAATTCATGCACAGAGTTACAGCTTTCCTATCAAGAATCCTTTCGCTAAGACTGTTCTTGTGGAGTTTACAAAGTGATATTTGGAAGCCCATAGAGGGGTACGTTTAAAAAGGAAATTTCCTCACATAAAAACTGGAAAGAAGTTTTCTGAGAAACTGCTTTGTGTTCTGTTAATTCATCTCACAGAGTTACAGCTTACCCCTCAAGAAGCATTTCGCTAAGACTGTTCTTGTGGAATTTGCAATGTGATATTTGGAAGCCCATGGAGGGATATGGTGAAAAAGGAAATATCTTCAATTAAAAACTGGAAAGAAGCTTTCTGAGAAACTGCTTTGTTTTCTGTTAATTCACCTCACAGAGTTTCAGCTTTCCCCTCCAGAAGTCTTTCGCTAAGACGGTTCTCGTGGAATTTGCAAAGTGATATTTGGAAGCCGTGAGAGGGCTATGGTGTAAAAGGAAATGTCCTCGGATCAAAAATGGAAAGAAGCTTTCCAACAAACTGTTTTGTGTTCTGTTAATTTATCTGACAGAGTTTCAGCTTTCCCCTCAAGAAGCCGTTCGCTAAGACTGTTCTTGTGGAATTTGCAAAGTGATATTTGAAAGCCCGTCGAGGGCTCTGGTGAAAAAGGAAATACCTTCAGTTAAAAACTGGAAAGAAACTTTCTGAGAAACTGCTTTGTATTCTGTTAATTCACCTCACAGAGTTTCAGCTTTCCCCTCTAGAAGCCTTTCGCTAAGACTGTTCTTGTGGAATTTGCAAAGTGATATTTGTAAGCCCATAGAAGTCGATGGTGAAAACGTAAATATCCTAAGATAAAAACTGAAAAGAACCATTCTGAGAAACTGCTTTGTGTTTTGTTAATTCATCTCACAGAGTTACAGGTTTCCCTTCAAGAAGCCTTTCGCTAAGACAGTTCTTGTGGAATATGCAAAGTGATATTTGGAAGCTCATAGTGACCTATAGTGAAAAAGGATATATCTTCAGTTAAAAACTGAAAAGAAGCTTTCTGAGAAACTGCTTTGTGATATATGACTTCCACTCACTGAGTTACAGCTGTATTTCGTAGAGCTGTTTGGCAGTCTTATTTCTGTGGAATCTGAGAACTGTTATTTCGGATCCCTTTGAAGACTGAAGGGCCAAAGGAAATATCCGTCGTTAAAGTTAGAAAGAAGCTTTCTGAGAAACTTCTTTGTGATTTGCGAATTCATTTCACAGAGTTACAGCTTTCCCCTCAAGAAGCCTTTCGCTAAGATTATTCTTGCACAATTTGAAAAATGATATTTGGAAGCCAATAGACGGCTATGGTGAAAACGAAATATCCTCCGATAAAAACTGGAAAGAAGCTTTCTGAGAAATTGCTTTGTGTTCTTTTAATTCATCTCACAGACTTACAGCTTTCCCCTCAGGAAGTCTTTCGCTAAGACTGTTCTTGTGGAATTTGAAATGTGATATTTGGTAGCCCATAGAGCGCTATGGAGAAAAGGAAATATCTTCAGATAAAAACTGTAAAGAACATTCCTGAGAAACTGCTTTGTGTTCTGTTAATTCACCTAACAGAGTTACAGCTTTCCCCTCTAGAAGCCTTTCGCTAAGACTGTTCTTGCTGTATTTTCAAAGTGATATTTTGAAGCCCATAGAGGGCTACGGTGAAAAAGGATAAAGCTTCAGTTAAAAACTGAAAGAGGCTTTCTGAGAAACGGTTTAGTATTATGTGACTTCCACTCACTGAGTTACAGCTCTATTTCCTAGAGCTGTTTGATAGCCTTATTTCTATGGAATCGGAGAACTGTTATTTTGGATCCCTTTGAAGACTATAGGGCCAAAGGAAATATCTGCCACTATAAGTGAGAAAGAAGCTTTCTGAGAAACTTCTCTGAGATCTGTTAATTCATCTCACAGAGTTACAGCATTCCACTCAAGAAGCCTTTCGCTAGGACTGTTCTTTTTGAATTTGCAAAGTGATATTTCGAAGCCCATAGACGGCTGTGGTGAAAAGGGAAATACCTTCAGTTAAAAAATGGAAAGAAGCTTTCTAAGAAACTGCTTGGTGTTCTGTTAATTCATCTCAAAGAGTTACAGCTTTACCCTCAAAAAGACTTTTGCTAAGACTCTTCTTGTGTAATACTCATAGTGATATTTGTAAGCCCTTATAGGGCTATGGTGAAAAAGGAAATATCCTAAGATAAAAGCTGAAAAGAAGCTTTCTGAGAAACTGCTTTGTGTTCTGTTAATTCACCTCACAGAGTTACAGCTTTCCCCTTAAGAAGCCTTTCGCTAAGACTGTTCTTGTGGAATTTGCAGAGTGGTATTTGTAAGCCCATAGAGGGCTATGGTGAAAAAGGAAATATCCTAAGATAAAAACTGAAAAGAACATTTCTGAGAAACTGCTTTGTGATACGTGACTTCCACTCACTGAGTGAGAGCTATATGTCATAGAGCTGTTTGCTAACCTTATTTCTGTGGAATCTGAGAAGGGATAATTCGGTTCCCTTTGAAGACTATAGGGCCAAAGGAAATATCCGCCATAAAAGTGAGAAAGAAGCTTTCTGAGAAACAGCTTTCTGATCTGTAAATTCATCCCACAGAGTTACAGCTTTCCCCTGAGGAAGCCTTTCGCTATGACTGTTCTTGTGGAATTTGCAAAGTGACATTTCGAAGGCCATAGAGAGCTATGGTGAAAAGGAAATATCTTCGGTTTAAAACGGGAAAGAAGCTTTCTGAGACACTGCGTTGTGTTCTGTTAATTCATCCCACAAAGTTACAGCTTTCCCCTCACGAAGCCTTTCCCTAAGACTGTTCTTGTCGAATTTGGGAAGTGATATTTAGAAGCCTACAGAGGTCTACAGTGAAAAAGGAAATAACCTAAGATAAAAACTGAAAAGAAGCTTTCTGAAAAACTGCTTTGTGTTCTCTTAATTCATCTCACAGAGTTACAGCTTTCCTCTCAAGAATCCTTTCGCTAAGACTGTTCTTGTGCAATTTAGAACGTGATATTTAGAAGCCCATAGAGGGCTATGGAGAAAAAGGAAATGTCCTTAGATAAAAACTGGAAAGAAGCTTTCTGAGAAACTGCTTTGTGTTCTGTTAATTCATCTCACAGAGTTACAGCTTTCCCCTCGAGAAGCCTTTCGCTATGACTGTTCTTGTGTAATTCGCAAAGTAATATTTGGAAGCCCATATAGGGTTATGGTGAAAAAAGGAATATCTTCAGTTAGAAAGTGTATAGAAGCTTTCTGAGAAACTGCTTTGTTTTCTGTTAATTCATCTCACAGAGTTACAGCTTTCCCCTCAAGAAGTCTTTCGTTAAGACTGTTCTTGTGGAATTTGCAAAGTGAAATTTGGAAGCCCATAGAGGGCTATGGTGAAAAAGGAAATGTCCTCAGATGAAAACTAGAAAGAAGCTTCTTGAGAAACTACTTTGTGTTCCATTAATTCATCTCACACAGTTACAGCTTTGCCCTCCAGAAACCGTTCATTAAGACCGTTCTTGTGGAATTTTCAAAGTGCTATTTGGAAACCCATAGGGGGCTATGGTGAAAAAGGAAATATCTTCAGTTATAAACTGGAAAGAAGTTTTCTGAGAAACTGCTTTGTGTTCTGTTAATTCATCTGACAGTGTTACACCTTTCCCCTCAAGAAGCATTCCGCTAAGACTGTTCTTGTGGAATTTGCAAAGTGACATTTGGAAGCCCATAGAGGGCTGTGGTGAAAAAGAAATTTCCTCAGATAAGAACTGAAAAGAAGCTTTCTGAGAAACGACTTTGTGTTCTGTTAATTCATCTTATAGAATTACAGCTTTCCCCTCAAGAAGTCGTTCAGTAAGACTGTTCTTGTGGAATTTGCAAAGTGATATTTGGAAGCCCATAGAGGACCATGGTGTAAAGGAAATATCTTCAGATAAAAACTGGAAAGTAGCTTTCTGAGAAATTGCTTTGTGTTCTGTTAATTCATCTCACAGAATTACGGCTTTCCCCTCAAGAAAACTTTCGCTAAAGCTGTTTTTGTGGAATTTGGAAAAAGGTATATGGAAAACCATAGAGATCTATGGTTAAAAAGAAAATATCCTAAGATAAAAACTGAAAAGAAAATTTCTGAGAAACTGCTTTGTGTTCTCTGAATTCATCTCAAAGACTTACAGCTTTCCCCTCAAGAAACCGTTCACTAAGACTGTTCTCGTGGATTTTGCAAAGTGATATTTGGAAGCCCATAGAGTGCTATGGGGAAAAAGGAAATATCTTCAGTTAAAAAGTGGAAAGAACGTTTCTGAGAAACTGCTTTGTGTTCTGTTAATCCATCTCACAGAGGTACAGCATTCCCCTCAAGAAGTCGTTTACTAAGACTGTTCTTGTGAAATTTGCGAAGTGATATTTGGAAGTGCTTCGAGAACTATGGTGAAAAAGGAAATATCGTAAGATAAAAACCGAAAAGAAGCTTTCTGAGAAACTGCTTTGTGTTTTGTTAATTCATCTCAGAGAGTTACAGCTTTCCGAACAGAAAGCCATTCACTAAGACTGATCTTGTGTTATTTTCAAATTGATATTTGGAAGCCCATAGAGGGCTATGGTGAAAGGGGAAATATCTTCAGTTAAAAACTGGAAAGAAGCTTTCTGAGAAACGGTTTTGTGTTCTCTTAGTTCATCTCACAGAGTTACAGCTTTCCCCTCAAGAAGCCTTTCACCAAGACTGTTCTTGTGGAATTTCCAAAGTGGTCTTTGGAAGTCCATACGTCGCTATGGTGAAAAAGGATATAGCTTCAGTTAAAAAGTGAGAAGAAGCTTTCCGAGGAACTGCTTTGTGATATGTGATTTCCTGTCACTGAGAAACAGCTGTATTTCGTAGAACTGTTGGCTAGGCTTATTTCTGTGGAATCTGAGAAATGTTACTTCGGATCTCTTTGAAGACTATAGGTCCAAAGGAAATATCCGCCACTAAAAGTGTGAAAGAAGCTTTCTGAGAAACTTCTTTGAGTTCTGTGAATTGATCTCACAGAGCTACAGTTTCCCCTCAAGAGGCCTTTCGCTAAGACTGTTCTCGTGGAATTTGCAAAGTGATATTTGGAAAACAATAGAGGGCTATGGTGAAAAAGGAAATATCCTAAGATAAAAACTGAAAAGAAGCTTTTTGAGAAACTGTTTTGCGTACCGTTAATTCATCTCACAGAGTTATAGCTTTCCCCTCAAGAAGCCGTTCATTAAGACTGTTGTTGTGAAATTTGCAAAATGATATTTGGAAGCTCATAGAGGGCTATGGTGAAAATGGAAATATCTTCAGTTAAAAACTGGAGAGAAGCTTTCTGAGAAACTGCTTTGTGTTCTGTTAATTCATACACAGAGTTACACCTTTCCTATCACGAATCCTTTCGCTAAGACTGTTCTTGTGGAGTTTACAAAGTGATATTTGGAAGCCCATAGAGGGGTACGGTTAAAAAGGAAATTTCCTCACATAAAAACTGGAAAGAAGCTTTCTGAGAAACTGCTTTGTGTTTTGTTAATTCATCTCACAGTATTACAGCTCTACCCTCAAGAAGCCCTTCACTAAGACTGTTCTTCTGGAATTTCCAAAGAGATATTTGGAAGCCCATAGAGCGCTATGGTGAAAAAGGAAATATCTTCAGTTAAAAACTGGAGAGAAGCTTTCTGAGAAACTTCTTTGTGTTCTGTTAATTCATGCACAGAGTTACAGCTTTCCTATCAAGAATCCTTTCGCTAAGACTGTTCTTGTGGAGTTTACAAAGTGATATTTGGAAGCCCATAGAGGGGTACGTTTAAAAAGGAAATTTCCTCACATAAAAACTGGAAAGAAGTTTTCTGAGAAACTGCTTTGTGTTCTGTTAATTCATCTCACAGAGTTACAGCTTACCCCTCAAGAAGCATTTCGCTAAGACTGTTCTTGTGGAATTTGCAATGTGATATTTGGAAGCCCATGGAGGGATATGGTGAAAAAGGAAATATCTTCAATTAAAAACTGGAAAGAAGCTTTCTGAGAAACTGCTTTGTTTTCTGTTAATTCATCTCACAGAGTTTCAGCTTTCCCCTCCAGAAGTCTTTCGCTAAGACGGTTCTCGTGGAATTTGCAAAGTGATATTTGGAAGCCGTGAGAGGGCTATGGTGTAAAAGGAAATGTCCTCGGATCAAAAATGGAAAGAAGCTTTCCAACAAACTGTTTTGTGTTCTGTTAATTTATCTGACAGAGTTTCAGCTTTCCCCTCAAGAAGCCGTTCGCTAAGACTGTTCTTGTGGAATTTGCAAAGTGATATTTGAAAGCCCGTCGAGGGCTCTGGTGAAAAAGGAAATACCTTCAGTTAAAAACTGGAAAGAAACTTTCTGAGAAACTGCTTTGTATTCTGTTAATTCACCTCACAGAGTTTCAGCTTTCCCCTCTAGAAGCCTTTCGCTAAGACTGTTCTTGTGGAATTTGCAAAGTGATATTTGTAAGCCCATAGAAGTCGATGGTGAAAACGTAAATATCCTAAGATAAAAACTGAAAAGAACCATTCTGAGAAACTGCTTTGTGTTTTGTTAATTCATCTCACAGAGTTACAGGTTTCCCTTCAAGAAGCCTTTCGCTAAGACAGTTCTTGTGGAATATGCAAAGTGATATTTGGAAGCTCATAGTGACCTATAGTGAAAAAGGATATATCTTCAGTTAAAAACTGAAAAGAAGCTTTCTGAGAAACTGCTTTGTGATATATGACTTCCACTCACTGAGTTACAGCTGTATTTCGTAGAGCTGTTTGGCAGTCTTATTTCTGTGGAATCTGAGAACTGTTATTTCGGATCCCTTTGAAGACTGAAGGGCCAAAGGAAATATCCGTCGTTAAAGTTAGAAAGAAGCTTTCTGAGAAACTTCTTTGTGATTTGCGAATTCATTTCACAGAGTTACAGCTTTCCCCTCAAGAAGCCTTTCGCTAAGATTATTCTTGCACAATTTGAAAAATGATATTTGGAAGCCAATAGACGGCTATGGTGAAAACGAAATATCCTCCGATAAAAACTGGAAAGAAGCTTTCTGAGAAATTGCTTTGTGTTCTTTTAATTCATCTCACAGACTTACAGCTTTCCCCTCAGGAAGTCTTTCGCTAAGACTGTTCTTGTGGAATTTGAAATGTGATATTTGGTAGCCCATAGAGCGCTATGGAGAAAAGGAAATATCTTCAGATAAAAACTGTAAAGAACATTCCTGAGAAACTGCTTTGTGTTCTGTTAATTCACCTAACAGAGTTACAGCTTTCCCCTCTAGAAGCCTTTCGCTAAGACTGTTCTTGCTGTATTTTCAAAGTGATATTTTGAAGCCCATAGAGGGCTACGGTGAAAAAGGATAAAGCTTCAGTTAAAAACTGAAAGAGGCTTTCTGAGAAACGGTTTAGTATTATGTGACTTCCACTCACTGAGTTACAGCTCTATTTCCTAGAGCTGTTTGATAGCCTTATTTCTATGGAATCGGAGAACTGTTATTTTGGATCCCTTTGAAGACTATAGGGCCAAAGGAAATATCTGCCACTATAAGTGAGAAAGAAGCTTTCTGAGAAACTTCTCTGAGATCTGTTAATTCATCTCACAGAGTTACAGCATTCCACTCAAGAAGCCTTTCGCTAGGACTGTTCTTTTTGAATTTGCAAAGTGATATTTCGAAGCCCATAGACGGCTGTGGTGAAAAGGGAAATACCTTCAGTTAAAAAATGGAAAGAAGCTTTCTAAGAAACTGCTTGGTGTTCTGTTAATTCATCTCAAAGAGTTACAGCTTTACCCTCAAAAAGACTTTTGCTAAGACTCTTCTTGTGTAATACTCATAGTGATATTTGTAAGCCCTTATAGGGCTATGGTGAAAAAGGAAATATCCTAAGATAAAAGCTGAAAAGAAGCTTTCTGAGAAACTGCTTTGTGTTCTGTTAATTCACCTCACAGAGTTACAGCTTTCCCCTTAAGAAGCCTTTCGCTAAGACTGTTCTTGTGGAATTTGCAGAGTGGTATTTGTAAGCCCATAGAGGGCTATGGTGAAAAAGGAAATATCCTAAGATAAAAACTGAAAAGAACATTTCTGAGAAACTGCTTTGTGATACGTGACTTCCACTCACTGAGTGAGAGCTATATGTCATAGAGCTGTTTGCTAACCTTATTTCTGTGGAATCTGAGAAGGGATAATTCGGTTCCCTTTGAAGACTATAGGGCCAAAGGAAATATCCGCCATAAAAGTGAGAAAGAAGCTTTCTGAGAAACAGCTTTCTGATCTGTAAATTCATCCCACAGAGTTACAGCTTTCCCCTGAGGAAGCCTTTCGCTATGACTGTTCTTGTGGAATTTGCAAAGTGACATTTCGAAGGCCATAGAGAGCTATGGTGAAAAGGAAATATCTTCGGTTTAAAACGGGAAAGAAGCTTTCTGAGACACTGCGTTGTGTTCTGTTAATTCATCCCACAAAGTTACAGCTTTCCCCTCACGAAGCCTTTCCCTAAGACTGTTCTTGTCGAATTTGGGAAGTGATATTTAGAAGCCTACAGAGGTCTACAGTGAAAAAGGAAATAACCTAAGATAAAAACTGAAAAGAAGCTTTCTGAAAAACTGCTTTGTGTTCTCTTAATTCATCTCACAGAGTTACAGCTTTCCTCTCAAGAATCCTTTCGCTAAGACTGTTCTTGTGCAATTTAGAACGTGATATTTAGAAGCCCATAGAGGGCTATGGAGAAAAAGGAAATGTCCTTAGATAAAAACTGGAAAGAAGCTTTCTGAGAAACTGCTTTGTGTTCTGTTAATTCATCTCACAGAGTTACAGCTTTCCCCTCGAGAAGCCTTTCGCTATGACTGTTCTTGTGTAATTCGCAAAGTAATATTTGGAAGCCCATATAGGGTTATGGTGAAAAAAGGAATATCTTCAGTTAGAAAGTGTATAGAAGCTTTCTGAGAAACTGCTTTGTTTTCTGTTAATTCATCTCACAGAGTTACAGCTTTCCCCTCAAGAAGTCTTTCGTTAAGACTGTTCTTGTGGAATTTGCAAAGTGAAATTTGGAAGCCCATAGAGGGCTATGGTGAAAAAGGAAATGTCCTCAGATGAAAACTAGAAAGAAGCTTCTTGAGAAACTACTTTGTGTTCCATTAATTCATCTCACACAGTTACAGCTTTGCCCTCCAGAAACCGTTCATTAAGACCGTTCTTGTGGAATTTTCAAAGTGCTATTTGGAAACCCATAGGGGGCTATGGTGAAAAAGGAAATATCTTCAGTTATAAACTGGAAAGAAGTTTTCTGAGAAACTGCTTTGTGTTCTGTTAATTCATCTGACAGTGTTACACCTTTCCCCTCAAGAAGCATTCCGCTAAGACTGTTCTTGTGGAATTTGCAAAGTGACATTTGGAAGCCCATAGAGGGCTGTGGTGAAAAAGAAATTTCCTCAGATAAGAACTGAAAAGAAGCTTTCTGAGAAACGACTTTGTGTTCTGTTAATTCATCTTATAGAATTACAGCTTTCCCCTCAAGAAGTCGTTCAGTAAGACTGTTCTTGTGGAATTTGCAAAGTGATATTTGGAAGCCCATAGAGGACCATGGTGTAAAGGAAATATCTTCAGATAAAAACTGGAAAGTAGCTTTCTGAGAAATTGCTTTGTGTTCTGTTAATTCATCTCACAGAATTACGGCTTTCCCCTCAAGAAAACTTTCGCTAAAGCTGTTTTTGTGGAATTTGGAAAAAGGTATATGGAAAACCATAGAGATCTATGGTTAAAAAGAAAATATCCTAAGATAAAAACTGAAAAGAAAATTTCTGAGAAACTGCTTTGTGTTCTCTGAATTCATCTCAAAGACTTACAGCTTTCCCCTCAAGAAACCGTTCACTAAGACTGTTCTCGTGGATTTTGCAAAGTGATATTTGGAAGCCCATAGAGTGCTATGGGGAAAAAGGAAATATCTTCAGTTAAAAAGTGGAAAGAACGTTTCTGAGAAACTGCTTTGTGTTCTGTTAATCCATCTCACAGAGGTACAGCATTCCCCTCAAGAAGTCGTTTACTAAGACTGTTCTTGTGAAATTTGCGAAGTGATATTTGGAAGTGCTTCGAGAACTATGGTGAAAAAGGAAATATCGTAAGATAAAAACCGAAAAGAAGCTTTCTGAGAAACTGCTTTGTGTTTTGTTAATTCATCTCAGAGAGTTACAGCTTTCCGAACAGAAAGCCATTCACTAAGACTGATCTTGTGTTATTTTCAAATTGATATTTGGAAGCCCATAGAGGGCTATGGTGAAAGGGGAAATATCTTCAGTTAAAAACTGGAAAGAAGCTTTCTGAGAAACGGTTTTGTGTTCTCTTAGTTCATCTCACAGAGTTACAGCTTTCCCCTCAAGAAGCCTTTCACCAAGACTGTTCTTGTGGAATTTCCAAAGTGGTCTTTGGAAGTCCATACGTCGCTATGGTGAAAAAGGATATAGCTTCAGTTAAAAAGTGAGAAGAAGCTTTCCGAGGAACTGCTTTGTGATATGTGATTTCCTGTCACTGAGAAACAGCTGTATTTCGTAGAACTGTTGGCTAGGCTTATTTCTGTGGAATCTGAGAAATGTTACTTCGGATCTCTTTGAAGACTATAGGTCCAAAGGAAATATCCGCCACTAAAAGTGTGAAAGAAGCTTTCTGAGAAACTTCTTTGAGTTCTGTGAATTGATCTCACAGAGCTACAGTTTCCCCTCAAGAGGCCTTTCGCTAAGACTGTTCTCGTGGAATTTGCAAAGTGATATTTGGAAAACAATAGAGGGCTATGGTGAAAAAGGAAATATCCTAAGATAAAAACTGAAAAGAAGCTTTTTGAGAAACTGTTTTGCGTACCGTTAATTCATCTCACAGAGTTATAGCTTTCCCCTCAAGAAGCCGTTCATTAAGACTGTTGTTGTGAAATTTGCAAAATGATATTTGGAAGCTCATAGAGGGCTATGGTGAAAATGGAAATATCTTCAGTTAAAAACTGGAGAGAAGCTTTCTGAGAAACTGCTTTGTGTTCTGTTAATTCATACACAGAGTTACACCTTTCCTATCACGAATCCTTTCGCTAAGACTGTTCTTGTGGAGTTTACAAAGTGATATTTGGAAGCCCATAGAGGGGTACGGTTAAAAAGGAAATTTCCTCACATAAAAACTGGAAAGAAGCTTTCTGAGAAACTGCTTTGTGTTTTGTTAATTCATCTCACAGTATTACAGCTCTACCCTCAAGAAGCCCTTCACTAAGACTGTTCTTCTGGAATTTCCAAAGAGATATTTGGAAGCCCATAGAGCGCTATGGTGAAAAAGGAAATATCTTCAGTTAAAAACTGGAGAGAAGCTTTCTGAGAAACTTCTTTGTGTTCTGTTAATTCATGCACAGAGTTACAGCTTTCCTATCAAGAATCCTTTCGCTAAGACTGTTCTTGTGGAGTTTACAAAGTGATATTTGGAAGCCCATAGAGGGGTACGTTTAAAAAGGAAATTTCCTCACATAAAAACTGGAAAGAAGTTTTCTGAGAAACTGCTTTGTGTTCTGTTAATTCATCTCACAGAGTTACAGCTTACCCCTCAAGAAGCATTTCGCTAAGACTGTTCTTGTGGAATTTGCAATGTGATATTTGGAAGCCCATGGAGGGATATGGTGAAAAAGGAAATATCTTCAATTAAAAACTGGAAAGAAGCTTTCTGAGAAACTGCTTTGTTTTCTGTTAATTCACCTCACAGAGTTTCAGCTTTCCCCTCCAGAAGTCTTTCGCTAAGACGGTTCTCGTGGAATTTGCAAAGTGATATTTGGAAGCCGTGAGAGGGCTATGGTGTAAAAGGAAATGTCCTCGGATCAAAAATGGAAAGAAGCTTTCCAACAAACTGTTTTGTGTTCTGTTAATTTATCTGACAGAGTTTCAGCTTTCCCCTCAAGAAGCCGTTCGCTAAGACTGTTCTTGTGGAATTTGCAAAGTGATATTTGAAAGCCCGTCGAGGGCTATGGTGAAAAAGGAAATACCTTCAGTTAAAAACTGGAAAGAAACTTTCTGAGAAACTGCTTTGTATTCTGTTAATTCACCTCACAGAGTTTCAGCTTTCCCCTCTAGAAGCCTTTCGCTAAGACTGTTCTTGTGGAATTTGCAAAGTGATATTTGTAAGCCCATAGAAGTCGATGGTGAAAACGTAAATATCCTAAGATAAAAACTGAAAAGAACCATTCTGAGAAACTGCTTTGTGTTTTGTTAATTCATCTCACAGAGTTACAGGTTTCCCTTCAAGAAGCCTTTCGCTAAGACAGTTCTTGTGGAATATGCAAAGTGATATTTGGAAGCTCATAGTGACCTATAGTGAAAAAGGATATATCTTCAGTTAAAAACTGAAAAGAAGCTTTCTGAGAAACTGCTTTGTGATATATGACTTCCACTCACTGAGTTACAGCTGTATTTCGTAGAGCTGTTTGGCAGTCTTATTTCTGTGGAATCTGAGAACTGTTATTTCGGATCCCTTTGAAGACTGAAGGGCCAAAGGAAATATCCGTCGTTAAAGTTAGAAAGAAGCTTTCTGAGAAACTTCTTTGTGATTTGCGAATTCATTTCACAGAGTTACAGCTTTCCCCTCAAGAAGCCTTTCGCTAAGATTATTCTTGCACAATTTGAAAAATGATATTTGGAAGCCAATAGACGGCTATGGTGAAAACGAAATATCCTCCGATAAAAACTGGAAAGAAGCTTTCTGAGAAATTGCTTTGTGTTCTTTTAATTCATCTCACAGACTTACAGCTTTCCCCTCAGGAAGTCTTTCGCTAAGACTGTTCTTGTGGAATTTGAAATGTGATATTTGGTAGCCCATAGAGCGCTATGGAGAAAAGGAAATATCTTCAGATAAAAACTGTAAAGAACATTCCTGAGAAACTGCTTTGTGTTCTGTTAATTCACCTAACAGAGTTACAGCTTTCCCCTCTAGAAGCCTTTCGCTAAGACTGTTCTTGCTGTATTTTCAAAGTGATATTTTGAAGCCCATAGAGGGCTACGGTGTAAAAGGATAAAGCTTCAGTTAAAAACTGAAAGAGGCTTTCTGAGAAACGGTTTAGTATTATGTGACTTCCACTCACTGAGTTACAGCTCTATTTCCTAGAGCTGTTTGATAGCCTTATTTCTATGGAATCGGAGAACTGTTATTTTGGATCCCTTTGAAGACTATAGGGCCAAAGGAAATATCTGCCGCTAAAAGTGAGAAAGAAGCTTTCTGAGAAACTTCTCTGAGATCTGTTAATTCATCTCACAGAGTTACAGCATTCCACTCAAGAAGCCTTTCGCTAGGACTGTTCTTTTTGAATTTGCAAAGTGATATTTCGAAGCCCATAGACGGCTGTGGTGAAAAGGGAAATACCTTCAGTTAAAAAATGGAAAGAAGCTTTCTAAGAAACTGCTTGGTGTTCTGTTAATTCATCTCAAAGAGTTACAGCTTTACCCTCAAAAAGACTTTTGCTAAGACTCTTCTTGTGTAATACTCATAGTGATATTTGTAAGCCCTTATAGGGCTATGGTGAAAAAGGAAATATCCTAAGATAAAAGCTGAAAAGAAGCTTTCTGAGAAACTGCTTTGTGTTCTGTTAATTCACCTCACAGAGTTACAGCTTTCCCCTTAAGAAGCCTTTCGCTAAGACTGTTCTTGTGGAATTTGCAGAGTGGTATTTGTAAGCCCATAGAGGGCTATGGTGAAAAAGGAAATATCCTAAGATAAAAACTGAAAAGAACATTTCTGAGAAACTGCTTTGTGATACGTGACTTCCACTCACTGAGTGAGAGCTATATGTCATAGAGCTGTTTGCTAACCTTATTTCTGTGGAATCTGAGAAGGGATAATTCGGTTCCCTTTGAAGACTATAGGGCCAAAGGAAATATCCGCCATAAAAGTGAGAAAGAAGCTTTCTGAGAAACAGCTTTCTGATCTGTAAATTCATCCCACAGAGTTACAGCTTTCCCCTGAGGAAGCCTTTCGCTATGACTGTTCTTGTGGAATTTGCAAAGTGACATTTCGAAGGCCATAGAGAGCTATGGTGAAAAGGAAATATCTTCGGTTTAAAACGGGAAAGAAGCTTTCTGAGACACTGCGTTGTGTTCTGTTAATTCATCCCACAAAGTTACAGCTTTCCCCTCACGAAGCCTTTCCCTAAGACTGTTCTTGTCGAATTTGGGAAGTGATATTTAGAAGCCTACAGAGGTCTACAGTGAAAAAGGAAATAACCTAAGATAAAAACTGAAAAGAAGCTTTCTGAAAAACTGCTTTGTGTTCTCTTAATTCATCTCACAGAGTTACAGCTTTCCTCTCAAGAATCCTTTCACTAAGACTGTTCTTGTGCAATTTAGAACGTGATATTTAGAAGCCCATAGAGGGCTATGGAGAAAAAGGAAATGTCCTTAGATAAAAACTGGAAAGAAGCTTTCTGAGAAACTGCTTTGTGTTCTGTTAATTCATCTCACAGAGTTACAGCTTTCCCCTCGAGAAGCCTTTCGCTATGACTGTTCTTGTGTAATTCGCAAAGTAATATTTGGAAGCCCATATAGGGTTATGGTGAAAAAAGGAATATCTTCAGTTAGAAAGTGTATAGAAGCTTTCTGAGAAACTGCTTTGTTTTCTGTTAATTCATCTCACAGAGTTACAGCTTTCCCCTCAAGAAGTCTTTCGTTAAGACTGTTCTTGTGGAATTTGCAAAGTGAAATTTGGAAGCCCATAGAGGGCTATGGTGAAAAAGGAAATGTCCTCAGATGAAAACTAGAAAGAAGCTTCTTGAGAAACTACTTTGTGTTCCGTTAATTCATCTCACACAGTTACAGCTTTGCCCTCCAGAAACCGTTCATTAAGACCGTTCTTGTGGAATTTTCAAAGTGCTATTTGGAAACCCATAGGGGGCTATGGTGAAAAAGGAAATATCTTCAGTTATAAACTGGAAAGAAGTTTTCTGAGAAACTGCTTTGTGTTCTGTTAATTCATCTGACAGTGTTACACCTTTCCCCTCAAGAAGCATTCCGCTAAGACTGTTCTTGTGGAATTTGCAAAGTGACATTTGGAAGCCCATAGAGGGCTGTGGTGAAAAAGAAATTTCCTCAGATAAGAACTGAAAAGAAGCTTTCTGAGAAACGACTTTGTGTTCTGTTAATTCATCTTATAGAATTACAGCTTTCCCCTCAAGAAGTCGTTCAGTAAGACTGTTCTTGTGGAATTTGCAAAGTGATATTTGGAAGCCCATAGAGGACCATGGTGTAAAGGAAATATCTTCAGATAAAAACTGGAAAGTAGCTTTCTGAGAAATTGCTTTGTGTTCTGTTAATTCATCTCACAGAATTACGGCTTTCCCCTCAAGAAAACTTTCGCTAAAGCTGTTTTTGTGGAATTTGGAAAAAGGTATATGGAAAACCATAGAGATCTATGGTTAAAAAGAAAATATCCTAAGATAAAAACTGAAAAGAAAATTTCTGAGAAACTGCTTTGTGTTCTCTGAATTCATCTCAAAGACTTACAGCTTTCCCCTCAAGAAACCGTTCACTAAGACTGTTCTCGTGGATTTTGCAAAGTGATATTTGGAAGCCCATAGAGTGCTATGGGGAAAAAGGAAATATCTTCAGTTAAAAAGTGGAAAGAACGTTTCTGAGAAACTGCTTTGTGTTCTGTTAATCCATCTCACAGAGGTACAGCATTCCCCTCAAGAAGTCGTTTACTAAGACTGTTCTTGTGAAATTTGCGAAGTGATATTTGGAAGTGCTTCGAGAACTATGGTGAAAAAGGAAATATCGTAAGATAAAAACCGAAAAGAAGCTTTCTGAGAAACTGCTTTGTGTTTTGTTAATTCATCTCAGAGAGTTACAGCTTTCCGAACAGAAAGCCATTCACTAAGACTGATCTTGTGTTATTTTCAAATTGATATTTGGAAGCCCATAGAGGGCTATGGTGAAAGGGGAAATATCTTCAGTTAAAAACTGGAAAGAAGCTTTCTGAGAAACGGTTTTGTGTTCTCTTAGTTCATCTCACAGAGTTACAGCTTTCCCCTCAAGAAGCCTTTCACCAAGACTGTTCTTGTGGAATTTCCAAAGTGGTCTTTGGAAGTCCATACGTCGCTATGGTGAAAAAGGATATAGCTTCAGTTAAAAAGTGAAAAGAAGCTTTCCGAGGAACTGCTTTGTGATATGTGATTTCCTGTCACTGAGAAACAGCTGTATTTCGTAGAACTGTTGGCTAGGCTTATTTCTGTGGAATCTGAGAAATGTTACTTCGGATCTCTTTGAAGACTATAGGTCCAAAGGAAATATCCGCCACTAAAAGTGTGAAAGAAGCTTTCTGAGAAACTTCTTTGAGTTCTGTGAATTGATCTCACAGAGCTACAGTTTCCCCTCAAGAGGCCTTTCGCTAAGACTGTTCTCGTGGAATTTGCAAAGTGATATTTGGAAAACAATAGAGGGCTATGGTGAAAAAGGAAATATCCTAAGATAAAAACTGAAAAGAAGCTTTTTGAGAAACTGTTTTGCGTACCGTTAATTCATCTCACAGAGTTATAGCTTTCCCCTCAAGAAGCCGTTCATTAAGACTGTTGTTGTGAAATTTGCAAAATGATATTTGGAAGCTCATAGAGGGCTATGGTGAAAATGGAAATATCTTCAGTTAAAAACTGGAGAGAAGCTTTCTGAGAAACTGCTTTGTGTTCTGTTAATTCATACACAGAGTTACACCTTTCCTATCACGAATCCTTTTGCTAAGACTGTTCTTGTGGAGTTTACAAAGTGATATTTGGAAGCCCATAGAGGGGTACGGTTAAAAAGGAAATTTCCTCACATAAAAACTGGAAAGAAGCTTTCTGAGAAACTGCTTTGTGTTTTGTTAATTCATCTCACAGTATTACAGCTCTACCCTCAAGAAGCCCTTCACTAAGACTGTTCTTCTGGAATTTCCAAAGAGATATTTGGAAGCCCATAGAGCGCTATGGTGAAAAAGGAAATATCTTCAGTTAAAAACTGGAGAGAAGCTTTCTGAGAAACTTCTTTGTGTTCTGTTAATTCATGCACAGAGTTACAGCTTTCCTATCAAGAATCCTTTCGCTAAGACTGTTCTTGTGGAGTTTACAAAGTGATATTTGGAAGCCCATAGAGGGGTACGTTTAAAAAGGAAATTTCCTCACATAAAAACTGGAAAGAAGTTTTCTGAGAAACTGCTTTGTGTTCTGTTAATTCATCTCACAGAGTTACAGCTTACCCCTCAAGAAGCATTTCGCTAAGACTGTTCTTGTGGAATTTGCAATGTGATATTTGGAAGCCCATGGAGGGATATGGTGAAAAAGGAAATATCTTCAATTAAAAACTGGAAAGAAGCTTTCTGAGAAACTGCTTTGTTTTCTGTTAATTCATCTCACAGAGTTTCAGCTTTCCCCTCCAGAAGTCTTTCGCTAAGACGGTTCTCGTGGAATTTGCAAAGTGATATTTGGAAGCCGTGAGAGGGCTATGGTGTAAAAGGAAATGTCCTCGGATCAAAAATGGAAAGAAGCTTTCCAACAAACTGTTTTGTGTTCTGTTAATTTATCTGACAGAGTTTCAGCTTTCCCCTCAAGAAGCCGTTCGCTAAGACTGTTCTTGTGGAATTTGCAAAGTGATATTTGAAAGCCCGTCGAGGGCTATGGTGAAAAAGGAAATACCTTCAGTTAAAAACTGGAAAGAAACTTTCTGAGAAACTGCTTTGTATTCTGTTAATTCACCTCACAGAGTTTCAGCTTTCCCCTCTAGAAGCCTTTCGCTAAGACTGTTCTTGTGGAATTTGCAAAGTGATATTTGTAAGCCCATAGAAGTCGATGGTGAAAACGTAAATATCCTAAGATAAAAACTGAAAAGAACCATTCTGAGAAACTGCTTTGTGTTTTGTTAATTCATCTCACAGAGTTACAGGTTTCCCTTCAAGAAGCCTTTCGCTAAGACAGTTCTTGTGGAATATGCAAAGTGATATTTGGAAGCTCATAGTGACCTATAGTGAAAAAGGATATATCTTCAGTTAAAAACTGAAAAGAAGCTTTCTGAGAAACTGCTTTGTGATATATGACTTCCACTCACTGAGTTACAGCTGTATTTCGTAGAGCTGTTTGGCAGTCTTATTTCTGTGGAATCTGAGAACTGTTATTTCGGATCCCTTTGAAGACTGAAGGGCCAAAGGAAATATCCGTCGTTAAAGTTAGAAAGAAGCTTTCTGAGAAACTTCTTTGTGATTTGCGAATTCATTTCACAGAGTTACAGCTTTCCCCTCAAGAAGCCTTTCGCTAAGATTATTCTTGCACAATTTGAAAAATGATATTTGGAAGCCAATAGACGGCTATGGTGAAAACGAAATATCCTCCGATAAAAACTGGAAAGAAGCTTTCTGAGAAATTGCTTTGTGTTCTTTTAATTCATCTCACAGACTTACAGCTTTCCCCTCAGGAAGTCTTTCGCTAAGACTGTTCTTGTGGAATTTGAAATGTGATATTTGGTAGCCCATAGAGCGCTATGGAGAAAAGGAAATATCTTCAGATAAAAACTGTAAAGAACATTCCTGAGAAACTGCTTTGTGTTCTGTTAATTCACCTAACAGAGTTACAGCTTTCCCCTCTAGAAGCCTTTCGCTAAGACTGTTCTTGCTGTATTTTCAAAGTGATATTTTGAAGCCCATAGAGGGCTACGGTGAAAAAGGATAAAGCTTCAGTTAAAAACTGAAAGAGGCTTTCTGAGAAACGGTTTAGTATTATGTGACTTCCACTCACTGAGTTACAGCTCTATTTCCTAGAGCTGTTTGATAGCCTTATTTCTATGGAATCGGAGAACTGTTATTTTGGATCCCTTTGAAGACTATAGGGCCAAAGGAAATATCTGCCGCTATAAGTGAGAAAGAAGCTTTCTGAGAAACTTCTCTGAGATCTGTTAATTCATCTCAGAGTTACAGCATTCCACTCAAGAAGCCTTTCGCTAGGACTGTTCTTTTTGAATTTGCAAAGTGATATTTCGAAGCCCATAGACGGCTGTGGTGAAAAGGGAAATACCTTCAGTTAAAAAATGGAAAGAAGCTTTCTAAGAAACTGCTTGGTGTTCTGTTAATTCATCTCAAAGAGTTACAGCTTTACCCTCAAAAAGACTTTTGCTAAGACTCTTCTTGTGTAATACTCATAGTGATATTTGTAAGCCCTTATAGGGCTATGGTGAAAAAGGAAATATCCTAAGATAAAAGCTGAAAAGAAGCTTTCTGAGAAACTGCTTTGTGTTCTGTTAATTCACCTCACAGAGTTACAGCTTTCCCCTTAAGAAGCCTTTCGCTAAGACTGTTCTTGTGGAATTTGCAGAGTGGTATTTGTAAGCCCATAGAGGGCTATGGTGAAAAAGGAAATATCCTAAGATAAAAACTGAAAAGAACATTTCTGAGAAACTGCTTTGTGATACGTGACTTCCACTCACTGAGTGAGAGCTATATGTCATAGAGCTGTTTGCTAACCTTATTTCTGTGGAATCTGAGAAGGGATAATTCGGTTCCCTTTGAAGACTATAGGGCCAAAGGAAATATCCGCCATAAAAGTGAGAAAGAAGCTTTCTGAGAAACAGCTTTCTGATCTGTAAATTCATCCCACAGAGTTACAGCTTTCCCCTGAGGAAGCCTTTCGCTATGACTGTTCTTGTGGAATTTGCAAAGTGACATTTCGAAGGCCATAGAGAGCTATGGTGAAAAGGAAATATCTTCGGTTTAAAACGGGAAAGAAGCTTTCTGAGACACTGCGTTGTGTTCTGTTAATTCATCCCACAAAGTTACAGCTTTCCCCTCACGAAGCCTTTCCCTAAGACTGTTCTTGTCGAATTTGGGAAGTGATATTTAGAAGCCTACAGAGGTCTACAGTGAAAAAGGAAATAACCTAAGATAAAAACTGAAAAGAAGCTTTCTGAAAAACTGCTTTGTGTTCTCTTAATTCATCTCACAGAGTTACAGCTTTCCTCTCAAGAATCCTTTCGCTAAGACTGTTCTTGTGCAATTTAGAACGTGATATTTAGAAGCCCATAGAGGGCTATGGAGAAAAAGGAAATGTCCTTAGATAAAAACTGGAAAGAAGCTTTCTGAGAAACTGCTTTGTGTTCTGTTAATTCATCTCACAGAGTTACAGCTTTCCCCTCGAGAAGCCTTTCGCTATGACTGTTCTTGTGTAATTCGCAAAGTAATATTTGGAAGCCCATATAGGGTTATGGTGAAAAAAGGAATATCTTCAGTTAGAAAGTGTATAGAAGCTTTCTGAGAAACTGCTTTGTTTTCTGTTAATTCATCTCACAGAGTTACAGCTTTCCCCTCAAGAAGTCTTTCGTTAAGACTGTTCTTGTGGAATTTGCAAAGTGAAATTTGGAAGCCCATAGAGGGCTATGGTGAAAAAGGAAATGTCCTCAGATGAAAACTAGCAAGAAGCTTCTTGAGAAACTACTTTGTGTTCCGTTAATTCATCTCACACAGTTACAGCTTTGCCCTCCAGAAACCGTTCATTAAGACCGTTCTTGTGGAATTTTCAAAGTGCTATTTGGAAACCCATAGGGGGCTATGGTGAAAAAGGAAATATCTTCAGTTATAAACTGGAAAGAAGTTTTCTGAGAAACTGCTTTGTGTTCTGTTAATTCATCTGACAGTGTTACACCTTTCCCCTCAAGAAGCATTCCGCTAAGACTGTTCTTGTGGAATTTGCAAAGTGACATTTGGAAGCCCATAGAGGGCTGTGGTGAAAAAGAAATTTCCTCAGATAAGAACTGAAAAGAAGCTTTCTGAGAAACGACTTTGTGTTCTGTTAATTCATCTTATAGAATTACAGCTTTCCCCTCAAGAAGTCGTTCAGTAAGACTGTTCTTGTGGAATTTGCAAAGTGATATTTGGAAGCCCATAGAGGACCATGGTGTAAAGGAAATATCTTCAGATAAAAACTGGAAAGTAGCTTTCTGAGAAATTGCTTTGTGTTCTGTTAATTCATCTCACAGAATTACGGCTTTCCCCTCAAGAAAACTTTCGCTAAAGCTGTTTTTGTGGAATTTGGAAAAAGGTATATGGAAAACCATAGAGATCTATGGTTAAAAAGAAAATATCCTAAGATAAAAACTGAAAAGAAAATTTCTGAGAAACTGCTTTGTGTTCTCTGAATTCATCTCAAAGACTTACAGCTTTCCCCTCAAGAAACCGTTCACTAAGACTGTTCTCGTGGATTTTGCAAAGTGATATTTGGAAGCCCATAGAGTGCTATGGGGAAAAAGGAAATATCTTCAGTTAAAAAGTGGAAAGAACGTTTCTGAGAAACTGCTTTGTGTTCTGTTAATCCATCTCACAGAGGTACAGCATTCCCCTCAAGAAGTCGTTTACTAAGACTGTTCTTGTGAAATTTGCGAAGTGATATTTGGAAGTGCTTAGAGAACTATGGTGAAAAAGGAAATATCGTAAGATAAAAACCGAAAAGAAGCTTTCTGAGAAACTGCTTTGTGTTTTGTTAATTCATCTCAGAGAGTTACAGCTTTCCGAACAGAAAGCCATTCACTAAGACTGATCTTGTGTTATTTTCAAATTGATATTTGGAAGCCCATAGAGGGCTATGGTGAAAGGGGAAATATCTTCAGTTAAAAACTGGAAAGAAGCTTTCTGAGAAACGGTTTTGTGTTCTCTTAGTTCATCTCACAGAGTTACAGCTTTCCCCTCAAGAAGCCTTTCACCAAGACTGTTCTTGTGGAATTTCCAAAGTGGTCTTTGGAAGTCCATACGTCGCTATGGTGAAAAAGGATATAGCTTCAGTTAAAAAGTGAAAAGAAGCTTTCCGAGGAACTGCTTTGTGATATGTGATTTCCTGTCACTGAGAAACAGCTGTATTTCGTAGAACTGTTGGCTAGGCTTATTTCTGTGGAATCTGAGAAATGTTACTTCGGATCTCTTTGAAGACTATAGGTCCAAAGGAAATATCCGCCACTAAAAGTGTGAAAGAAGCTTTCTGAGAAACTTCTTTGAGTTCTGTGAATTGATCTCACAGAGCTACAGTTTCCCCTCAAGAGGCCTTTCGCTAAGACTGTTCTCGTGGAATTTGCAAAGTGATATTTGGAAAACAATAGAGGGCTATGGTGAAAAAGGAAATATCCTAAGATAAAAACTGAAAAGAAGCTTTTTGAGAAACTGTTTTGCGTACCGTTAATTCATCTCACAGAGTTATAGCTTTCCCCTCAAGAAGCCGTTCATTAAGACTGTTGTTGTGAAATTTGCAAAATGATATTTGGAAGCTCATAGAGGGCTATGGTGAAAATGGAAATATCTTCAGTTAAAAACTGGAGAGAAGCTTTCTGAGAAACTGCTTTGTGTTCTGTTAATTCATACACAGAGTTACACCTTTCCTATCACGAATCCTTTCGCTAAGACTGTTCTTGTGGAGTTTACAAAGTGATATTTGGAAGCCCATAGAGGGGTACGGTTAAAAAGGAAATTTCCTCACATAAAAACTGGAAAGAAGCTTTCTGAGAAACTGCTTTGTGTTTTGTTAATTCATCTCACAGTATTACAGCTCTACCCTCAAGAAGCCCTTCACTAAGACTGTTCTTCTGGAATTTCCAAAGAGATATTTGGAAGCCCATAGAGCGCTATGGTGAAAAAGGAAATATCTTCAGTTAAAAACTGGAGAGAAGCTTTCTGAGAAACTTCTTTGTGTTCTGTTAATTCATGCACAGAGTTACAGCTTTCCTATCAAGAATCCTTTCGCTAAGACTGTTCTTGTGGAGTTTACAAAGTGATATTTGGAAGCCCATAGAGGGGTACGTTTAAAAAGGAAATTTCCTCACATAAAAACTGGAAAGAAGTTTTCTGAGAAACTGCTTTGTGTTCTGTTAATTCATCTCACAGAGTTACAGCTTACCCCTCAAGAAGCATTTCGCTAAGACTGTTCTTGTGGAATTTGCAATGTGATATTTGGAAGCCCATGGAGGGATATGGTGAAAAAGGAAATATCTTCAATTAAAAACTGGAAAGAAGCTTTCTGAGAAACTGCTTTGTGTTCTGTTAATTCATCTCACAGAGTTACAGCTTACCCCTCAAGAAGCATTTCGCTAAGACTGTTCTTGTGGAATTTGCAATGTGATATTTGGAAGCCCATGGAGGGATATGGTGAAAAAGGAAATATCTTCAATTAAAAACTGGAAAGAAGCTTTCTGAGAAACTGCTTTGTTTTCTGTTAATTCACCTCACAGAGTTTCAGCTTTCTCCTCCAGAAGTCTTTCGCTAAGACGGTTCTCGTGGAATTTGCAAAGTGATATTTGGAAGCCGTGAGAGGGCTATGGTGTAAAAGGAAATGTCCTCGGATCAAAAATGGAAAGAAGCTTTCCAACAAACTGTTTTGTGTTCTGTTAATTTATCTGACAGAGTTTCAGCTTTCCCCTCAAGAAGCCGTTCGCTAAGACTGTTCTTGTGGAATTTGCAAAGTGATATTTGAAAGCCCGTCGAGGGCTCTGGTGAAAAAGGAAATACCTTCAGTTAAAAACTGGAAAGAAACTTTCTGAGAAACTGCTTTGTATTCTGTTAATTCACCTCACAGAGTTTCAGCTTTCCCCTCTAGAAGCCTTTCGCTAAGACTGTTCTTGTGGAATTTGCAAAGTGATATTTGTAAGCCCATAGAAGTCGATGGTGAAAACGTAAATATCCTAAGATAAAAACTGAAAAGAACCATTCTGAGAAACTGCTTTGTGTTTTGTTAATTCATCTCACAGAGTTACAGGTTTCCCTTCAAGAAGCCTTTCGCTAAGACAGTTCTTGTGGAATATGCAAAGTGATATTTGGAAGCTCATAGTGACCTATAGTGAAAAAGGATATATCTTCAGTTAAAAACTGAAAAGAAGCTTTCTGAGAAACTGCTTTGTGATATATGACTTCCACTCACTGAGTTACAGCTGTATTTCGTAGAGCTGTTTGGCAGTCTTATTTCTGTGGAATCTGAGAACTGTTATTTCGGATCCCTTTGAAGACTGAAGGGCCAAAGGAAATATCCGTCGTTAAAGTTAGAAAGAAGCTTTCTGAGAAACTTCTTTGTGATTTGCGAATTCATTTCACAGAGTTACAGCTTTCCCCTCAAGAAGCCTTTCGCTAAGATTATTCTTGCACAATTTGAAAAATGATATTTGGAAGCCAATAGACGGCTATGGTGAAAACGAAATATCCTCCGATAAAAACTGGAAAGAAGCTTTCTGAGAAATTGCTTTGTGTTCTTTTAATTCATCTCACAGACTTACAGCTTTCCCCTCAGGAAGTCTTTCGCTAAGACTGTTCTTGTGGAATTTGAAATGTGATATTTGGTAGCCCATAGAGCGCTATGGAGAAAAGGAAATATCTTCAGATAAAAACTGTAAAGAACATTCCTGAGAAACTGCTTTGTGTTCTGTTAATTCACCTAACAGAGTTACAGCTTTCCCCTCTAGAAGCCTTTCGCTAAGACTGTTCTTGCTGTATTTTCAAAGTGATATTTTGAAGCCCATAGAGGGCTACGGTGTAAAAGGATAAAGCTTCAGTTAAAAACTGAAAGAGGCTTTCTGAGAAACGGTTTAGTATTATGTGACTTCCACTCACTGAGTTACAGCTCTATTTCCTAGAGCTGTTTGATAGCCTTATTTCTATGGAATCGGAGAACTGTTATTTTGGATCCCTTTGAGGACTATAGGGCCAAAGGAAATATCTGCCGCTATAAGTGAGAAAGAAGCTTTCTGAGAAACTTCTCTGAGATCTGTTAATTCATCTCACAGAGTTACAGCATTCCACTCAAGAAGCCTTTCGCTAGGACTGTTCTTTTTGAATTTGCAAAGTGATATTTCGAAGCCCATAGACGGCTGTGGTGAAAAGGGAAATACCTTCAGTTAAAAAATGGAAAGAAGCTTTCTAAGAAACTGCTTGGTGTTCTGTTAATTCATCTCAAAGAGTTACAGCTTTACCCTCAAAAAGACTTTTGCTAAGACTCTTCTTGTGTAATACTCATAGTGATATTTGTAAGCCCTTATAGGGCTATGGTGAAAAAGGAAATATCCTAAGATAAAAGCTGAAAAGAAGCTTTCTGAGAAACTGCTTTGTGTTCTGTTAATTCACCTCACAGAGTTACAGCTTTCCCCTTAAGAAGCCTTTCGCTAAGACTGTTCTTGTGGAATTTGCAGAGTGGTATTTGTAAGCCCATAGAGGGCTATGGTGAAAAAGGAAATATCCTAAGATAAAAACTGAAAAGAACATTTCTGAGAAACTGCTTTGTGATACGTGACTTCCACTCACTGAGTGAGAGCTATATGTCATAGAGCTGTTTGCTAACCTTATTTCTGTGGAATCTGAGAAGGGATAATTCGGTTCCCTTTGAAGACTATAGGGCCAAAGGAAATATCCGCCATAAAAGTGAGAAAGAAGCTTTCTGAGAAACAGCTTTCTGATCTGTAAATTCATCCCACAGAGTTACAGCTTTCCCCTGAGGAAGCCTTTCGCTATGACTGTTCTTGTGGAATTTGCAAAGTGACATTTCGAAGGCCATAGAGAGCTATGGTGAAAAGGAAATATCTTCGGTTTAAAACGGGAAAGAAGCTTTCTGAGACACTGCGTTGTGTTCTGTTAATTCATCCCACAAAGTTACAGCTTTCCCCTCACGAAGCCTTTCCCTAAGACTGTTCTTGTCGAATTTGGGAAGTGATATTTAGAAGCCTACAGAGGTCTACAGTGAAAAAGGAAATAACCTAAGATAAAAACTGAAAAGAAGCTTTCTGAAAAACTGCTTTGTGTTCTCTTAATTCATCTCACAGAGTTACAGCTTTCCTCTCAAGAATCCTTTCGCTAAGACTGTTCTTGTGCAATTTAGAACGTGATATTTAGAAGCCCATAGAGGGCTATGGAGAAAAAGGAAATGTCCTTAGATAAAAACTGGAAAGAAGCTTTCTGAGAAACTGCTTTGTGTTCTGTTAATTCATCTCACAGAGTTACAGCTTTCCCCTCGAGAAGCCTTTCGCTATGACTGTTCTTGTGTAATTCGCAAAGTAATATTTGGAAGCCCATATAGGGTTATGGTGAAAAAAGGAATATCTTCAGTTAGAAAGTGTATAGAAGCTTTCTGAGAAACTGCTTTGTTTTCTGTTAATTCATCTCACAGAGTTACAGCTTTCCCCTCAAGAAGTCTTTCGTTAAGACTGTTCTTGTGGAATTTGCAAAGTGAAATTTGGAAGCCCATAGAGGGCTATGGTGAAAAAGGAAATGTCCTCAGATGAAAACTAGAAAGAAGCTTCTTGAGAAACTACTTTGTGTTCCGTTAATTCATCTCACACAGTTACAGCTTTGCCCTCCAGAAACCGTTCATTAAGACCGTTCTTGTGGAATTTTCAAAGTGCTATTTGGAAACCCATAGGGGGCTATGGTGAAAAAGGAAATATCTTCAGTTATAAACTGGAAAGAAGTTTTCTGAGAAACTGCTTTGTGTTCTGTTAATTCATCTGACAGTGTTACACCTTTCCCCTCAAGAAGCATTCCGCTAAGACTGTTCTTGTGGAATTTGCAAAGTGACATTTGGAAGCCCATAGAGGGCTGTGGTGAAAAAGAAATTTCCTCAGATAAGAACTGAAAAGAAGCTTTCTGAGAAACGACTTTGTGTTCTGTTAATTCATCTTATAGAATTACAGCTTTCCCCTCAAGAAGTCGTTCAGTAAGACTGTTCTTGTGGAATTTGCAAAGTGATATTTGGAAGCCCATAGAGGACCATGGTGTAAAGGAAATATCTTCAGATAAAAACTGGAAAGTAGCTTTCTGAGAAATTGCTTTGTGTTCTGTTAATTCATCTCACAGAATTACGGCTTTCCCCTCAAGAAAACTTTCGCTAAAGCTGTTTTTGTGGAATTTGGAAAAAGGTATATGGAAAACCATAGAGATCTATGGTTAAAAAGAAAATATCCTAAGATAAAAACTGAAAAGAAAATTTCTGAGAAACTGCTTTGTGTTCTCTGAATTCATCTCAAAGACTTACAGCTTTCCCCTCAAGAAACCGTTCACTAAGACTGTTCTCGTGGATTTTGCAAAGTGATATTTGGAAGCCCATAGAGTGCTATGGGGAAAAAGGAAATATCTTCAGTTAAAAAGTGGAAAGAACGTTTCTGAGAAACTGCTTTGTGTTCTGTTAATCCATCTCACAGAGGTACAGCATTCCCCTCAAGAAGTCGTTTACTAAGACTGTTCTTGTGAAATTTGCGAAGTGATATTTGGAAGTGCTTAGAGAACTATGGTGAAAAAGGAAATATCGTAAGATAAAAACCGAAAAGAAGCTTTCTGAGAAACTGCTTTGTGTTTTGTTAATTCATCTCAGAGAGTTACAGCTTTCCGAACAGAAAGCCATTCACTAAGACTGATCTTGTGTTATTTTCAAATTGATATTTGGAAGCCCATAGAGGGCTATGGTGAAAGGGGAAATATCTTCAGTTAAAAACTGGAAAGAAGCTTTCTGAGAAACGGTTTTGTGTTCTCTTAGTTCATCTCACAGAGTTACAGCTTTCCCCTCAAGAAGCCTTTCACCAAGACTGTTCTTGTGGAATTTCCAAAGTGGTCTTTGGAAGTCCATACGTCGCTATGGTGAAAAAGGATATAGCTTCAGTTAAAAAGTGAAAAGAAGCTTTCCGAGGAACTGCTTTGTGATATGTGATTTCCTGTCACTGAGAAACAGCTGTATTTCGTAGAACTGTTGGCTAGGCTTATTTCTGTGGAATCTGAGAAATGTTACTTCGGATCTCTTTGAAGACTATAGGTCCAAAGGAAATATCCGCCACTAAAAGTGTGAAAGAAGCTTTCTGAGAAACTTCTTTGAGTTCTGTGAATTGATCTCACAGAGCTACAGTTTCCCCTCAAGAGGCCTTTCGCTAAGACTGTTCTCGTGGAATTTGCAAAGTGATATTTGGAAAACAATAGAGGGCTATGGTGAAAAAGGAAATATCCTAAGATAAAAACTGAAAAGAAGCTTTTTGAGAAACTGTTTTGCGTACCGTTAATTCATCTCACAGAGTTATAGCTTTCCCCTCAAGAAGCCGTTCATTAAGACTGTTGTTGTGAAATTTGCAAAATGATATTTGGAAGCTCATAGAGGGCTATGGTGAAAATGGAAATATCTTCAGTTAAAAACTGGAGAGAAGCTTTCTGAGAAACTGCTTTGTGTTCTGTTAATTCATACACAGAGTTACACCTTTCCTATCACGAATCCTTTTGCTAAGACTGTTCTTGTGGAGTTTACAAAGTGATATTTGGAAGCCCATAGAGGGGTACGGTTAAAAAGGAAATTTCCTCACATAAAAACTGGAAAGAAGCTTTCTGAGAAACTGCTTTGTGTTTTGTTAATTCATCTCACAGTATTACAGCTCTACCCTCAAGAAGCCCTTCACTAAGACTGTTCTTCTGGAATTTCCAAAGAGATATTTGGAAGCCCATAGAGCGCTATGGTGAAAAAGGAAATATCTTCAGTTAAAAACTGGAGAGAAGCTTTCTGAGAAACTTCTTTGTGTTCTGTTAATTCATGCACAGAGTTACAGCTTTCCTATCAAGAATCCTTTCGCTAAGACTGTTCTTGTGGAGTTTACAAAGTGATATTTGGAAGCCCATAGAGGCGTACGTTTAAAAAGGAAATTTCCTCACATAAAAACTGGAAAGAAGTTTTCTGAGAAACTGCTTTGTGTTCTGTTAATTCATCTCACAGAGTTACAGCTTACCCCTCAAGAAGCATTTCGCTAAGACTGTTCTTGTGGAATTTGCAATGTGATATTTGGAAGCCCATGGAGGGATATGGTGAAAAAGGAAATATCTTCAATTAAAAACTGGAAAGAAGCTTTCTGAGAAACTGCTTTGTTTTCTGTTAATTCACCTCACAGAGTTTCAGCTTTCTCCTCCAGAAGTCTTTCGCTAAGACGGTTCTCGTGGAATTTGCAAAGTGATATTTGGAAGCCGTGAGAGGGCTATGGTGTAAAAGGAAATGTCCTCGGATCAAAAATGGAAAGAAGCTTTCCAACAAACTGTTTTGTGTTCTGTTAATTTATCTGACAGAGTTTCAGCTTTCCCCTCAAGAAGCCGTTCGCTAAGACTGTTCTTGTGGAATTTGCAAAGTGATATTTGAAAGCCCGTCGAGGGCTCTGGTGAAAAAGGAAATACCTTCAGTTAAAAACTGGAAAGAAACTTTCTGAGAAACTGCTTTGTATTCTGTTAATTCACCTCACAGAGTTTCAGCTTTCCCCTCTAGAAGCCTTTCGCTAAGACTGTTCTTGTGGAATTTGCAAAGTGATATTTGTAAGCCCATAGAAGTCGATGGTGAAAACGTAAATATCCTAAGATAAAAACTGAAAAGAACCATTCTGAGAAACTGCTTTGTGTTTTGTTAATTCATCTCACAGAGTTACAGGTTTCCCTTCAAGAAGCCTTTCGCTAAGACAGTTCTTGTGGAATATGCAAAGTGATATTTGGAAGCTCATAGTGACCTATAGTGAAAAAGGATATATCTTCAGTTAAAAACTGAAAAGAAGCTTTCTGAGAAACTGCTTTGTGATATATGACTTCCACTCACTGAGTTACAGCTGTATTTCATAGAGCTGTTTGGCAGTCTTATTTCTGTGGAATCTGAGAACTGTTATTTCGGATCCCTTTGAAGACTGAAGGGCCAAAGGAAATATCCGTCGTTAAAGTTAGAAAGAAGCTTTCTGAGAAACTTCTTTGTGATTTGCGAATTCATTTCACAGAGTTACAGCTTTCCCCTCAAGAAGCCTTTCGCTAAGATTATTCTTGCACAATTTGAAAAATGATATTTGGAAGCCAATAGACGGCTATGGTGAAAACGAAATATCCTCCGATAAAAACTGGAAAGAAGCTTTCTGAGAAATTGCTTTGTGTTCTTTTAATTCATCTCACAGACTTACAGCTTTCCCCTCAGGAAGTCTTTCGCTAAGACTGTTCTTGTGGAATTTGAAATGTGATATTTGGTAGCCCATAGAGCGCTATGGAGAAAAGGAAATATCTTCAGATAAAAACTGTAAAGAACATTCCTGAGAAACTGCTTTGTGTTCTGTTAATTCACCTAACAGAGTTACAGCTTTCCCCTCTAGAAGCCTTTCGCTAAGACTGTTCTTGCTGTATTTTCAAAGTGATATTTTGAAGCCCATAGAGGGCTACGGTGTAAAAGGATAAAGCTTCAGTTAAAAACTGAAAGAGGCTTTCTGAGAAACGGTTTAGTATTATGTGACTTCCACTCACTGAGTTACAGCTCTATTTCCTAGAGCTGTTTGATAGCCTTATTTCTATGGAATCGGAGAACTGTTATTTTGGATCCCTTTGAAGACTATAGGGCCAAAGGAAATATCTGCCGCTATAAGTGAGAAAGAAGCTTTCTGAGAAACTTCTCTGAGATCTGTTAATTCATCTCACAGAGTTACAGCATTCCACTCAAGAAGCCTTTCGCTAGGACTGTTCTTTTTGAATTTGCAAAGTGATATTTCGAAGCCCATAGACGGCTGTGGTGAAAAGGGAAATACCTTCAGTTAAAAAATGGAAAGAAGCTTTCTAAGAAACTGCTTGGTGTTCTGTTAATTCATCTCAAAGAGTTACAGCTTTACCCTCAAAAAGACTTTTGCTAAGACTCTTCTTGTGTAATACTCATAGTGATATTTGTAAGCCCTTATAGGGCTATGGTGAAAAAGGAAATATCCTAAGATAAAAGCTGAAAAGAAGCTTTCTGAGAAACTGCTTTGTGTTCTGTTAATTCACCTCACAGAGTTACAGCTTTCCCCTTAAGAAGCCTTTCGCTAAGACTGTTCTTGTGGAATTTGCAGAGTGGTATTTGTAAGCCCATAGAGGGCTATGGTGAAAAAGGAAATATCCTAAGATAAAAACTGAAAAGAACATTTCTGAGAAACTGCTTTGTGATACGTGACTTCCACTCACTGAGTGAGAGCTATATGTCATAGAGCTGTTTGCTAACCTTATTTCTGTGGAATCTGAGAAGGGATAATTCGGTTCCCTTTGAAGACTATAGGGCCAAAGGAAATATCCGCCATAAAAGTGAGAAAGAAGCTTTCTGAGAAACAGCTTTCTGATCTGTAAATTCATCCCACAGAGTTACAGCTTTCCCCTGAGGAAGCCTTTCGCTATGACTGTTCTTGTGGAATTTGCAAAGTGACATTTCGAAGGCCATAGAGAGCTATGGTGAAAAGGAAATATCTTCGGTTTAAAACGGGAAAGAAGCTTTCTGAGACACTGCATTGTGTTCTGTTAATTCATCCCACAAAGTTACAGCTTTCCCCTCACGAAGCCTTTCCCTAAGACTGTTCTTGTCGAATTTGGGAAGTGATATTTAGAAGCCTACAGAGGTCTACAGTGAAAAAGGAAATAACCTAAGATAAAAACTGAAAAGAAGCTTTCTGAAAAACTGCTTTGTGTTCTCTTAATTCATCTCACAGAGTTACAGCTTTCCTCTCAAGAATCCTTTCGCTAAGACTGTTCTTGTGCAATTTAGAACGTGATATTTAGAAGCCCATAGAGGGCTATGGAGAAAAAGGAAATGTCCTTAGATAAAAACTGGAAAGAAGCTTTCTGAGAAACTGCTTTGTGTTCTGTTAATTCATCTCACAGAGTTACAGCTTTCCCCTCGAGAAGCCTTTCGCTATGACTGTTCTTGTGTAATTCGCAAAGTAATATTTGGAAGCCCATATAGGGTTATGGTGAAAAAAGGAATATCTTCAGTTAGAAAGTGTATAGAAGCTTTCTGAGAAACTGCTTTGTTTTCTGTTAATTCATCTCACAGAGTTACAGCTTTCCCCTCAAGAAGTCTTTCGTTAAGACTGTTCTTGTGGAATTTGCAAAGTGAAATTTGGAAGCCCATAGAGGGCTATGGTGAAAAAGGAAATGTCCTCAGATGAAAACTAGAAAGAAGCTTCTTGAGAAACTACTTTGTGTTCCGTTAATTCATCTCACACAGTTACAGCTTTGCCCTCCAGAAACCGTTCATTAAGACCGTTCTTGTGGAATTTTCAAAGTGCTATTTGGAAACCCATAGGGGGCTATGGTGAAAAAGGAAATATCTTCAGTTATAAACTGGAAAGAAGTTTTCTGAGAAACTGCTTTGTGTTCTGTTAATTCATCTGACAGTGTTACACCTTTCCCCTCAAGAAGCATTCCGCTAAGACTGTTCTTGTGGAATTTGCAAAGTGACATTTGGAAGCCCATAGAGGGCTGTGGTGAAAAAGAAATTTCCTCAGATAAGAACTGAAAAGAAGCTTTCTGAGAAACGACTTTGTGTTCTGTTAATTCATCTTATAGAATTACAGCTTTCCCCTCAAGAAGTCGTTCAGTAAGACTGTTCTTGTGGAATTTGCAAAGTGATATTTGGAAGCCCATAGAGGACCATGGTGTAAAGGAAATATCTTCAGATAAAAACTGGAAAGTAGCTTTCTGAGAAATTGCTTTGTGTTCTGTTAATTCATCTCACAGAATTACGGCTTTCCCCTCAAGAAAACTTTCGCTAAAGCTGTTTTTGTGGAATTTGGAAAAAGGTATATGGAAAACCATAGAGATCTATGGTTAAAAAGAAAATATCCTAAGATAAAAACTGAAAAGAAAATTTCTGAGAAACTGCTTTGTGTTCTCTGAATTCATCTCAAAGACTTACAGCTTTCCCCTCAAGAAACCGTTCACTAAGACTGTTCTCGTGGATTTTGCAAAGTGATATTTGGAAGCCCATAGAGTGCTATGGGGAAAAAGGAAATATCTTCAGTTAAAAAGTGGAAAGAACGTTTCTGAGAAACTGCTTTGTGTTCTGTTAATCCATCTCACAGAGGTACAGCATTCCCCTCAAGAAGTCGTTTACTAAGACTGTTCTTGTGAAATTTGCGAAGTGATATTTGGAAGTGCTTAGAGAACTATGGTGAAAAAGGAAATATCGTAAGATAAAAACCGAAAAGAAGCTTTCTGAGAAACTGCTTTGTGTTTTGTTAATTCATCTCAGAGAGTTACAGCTTTCCGAACAGAAAGCCATTCACTAAGACTGATCTTGTGTTATTTTCAAATTGATATTTGGAAGCCCATAGAGGGCTATGGTGAAAGGGGAAATATCTTCAGTTAAAAACTGGAAAGAAGCTTTCTGAGAAACGGTTTTGTGTTCTCTTAGTTCATCTCACAGAGTTACAGCTTTCCCCTCAAGAAGCCTTTCACCAAGACTGTTCTTGTGGAATTTCCAAAGTGGTCTTTGGAAGTCCATACGTCGCTATGGTGAAAAAGGATATAGCTTCAGTTAAAAAGTGAAAAGAAGCTTTCCGAGGAACTGCTTTGTGATATGTGATTTCCTGTCACTGAGAAACAGCTGTATTTCGTAGAACTGTTGGCTAGGCTTATTTCTGTGGAATCTGAGAAATGTTACTTCGGATCTCTTTGAAGACTATAGGTCCAAAGGAAATATCCGCCACTAAAAGTGTGAAAGAAGCTTTCTGAGAAACTTCTTTGAGTTCTGTGAATTGATCTCACAGAGCTACAGTTTCCCCTCAAGAGGCCTTTCGCTAAGACTGTTCTCGTGGAATTTGCAAAGTGATATTTGGAAAACAATAGAGGGCTATGGTGAAAAAGGAAATATCCTAAGATAAAAACTGAAAAGAAGCTTTTTGAGAAACTGTTTTGCGTACCGTTAATTCATCTCACAGAGTTATAGCTTTCCCCTCAAGAAGCCGTTCATTAAGACTGTTGTTGTGAAATTTGCAAAATGATATTTGGAAGCTCATAGAGGGCTATGGTGAAAATGGAAATATCTTCAGTTAAAAACTGGAGAGAAGCTTTCTGAGAAACTGCTTTGTGTTCTGTTAATTCATACACAGAGTTACACCTTTCCTATCACGAATCCTTTCGCTAAGACTGTTCTTGTGGAGTTTACAAAGTGATATTTGGAAGCCCATAGAGGGGTACGGTTAAAAAGGAAATTTCCTCACATAAAAACTGGAAAGAAGCTTTCTGAGAAACTGCTTTGTGTTTTGTTAATTCATCTCACAGTATTACAGCTCTACCCTCAAGAAGCCCTTCACTAAGACTGTTCTTCTGGAATTTCCAAAGAGATATTTGGAAGCCCATAGAGCGCTATGGTGAAAAAGGAAATATCTTCAGTTAAAAACTGGAGAGAAGCTTTCTGAGAAACTTCTTTGTGTTCTGTTAATTCATGCACAGAGTTACAGCTTTCCTATCAAGAATCCTTTCGCTAAGACTGTTCTTGTGGAGTTTACAAAGTGATATTTGGAAGCCCATAGAGGGGTACGTTTAAAAAGGAAATTTCCTCACATAAAAACTGGAAAGAAGTTTTCTGAGAAACTGCTTTGTGTTCTGTTAATTCATCTCACAGAGTTACAGCTTACCCCTCAAGAAGCATTTTGCTAAGACTGTTCTTGTGGAATTTGCAATGTGATATTTGGAAGCCCATGGAGGGATATGGTGAAAAAGGAAATATCTTCAATTAAAAACTGGAAAGAAGCTTTCTGAGAAACTGCTTTGTTTTCTGTTAATTCATCTCACAGAGTTTCAGCTTTCCCCTCCAGAAGTCTTTCGCTAAGACGGTTCTCGTGGAATTTGCAAAGTGATATTTGGAAGCCGTGAGAGGGCTATGGTGTAAAAGGAAATGTCCTCGGATCAAAAATGGAAAGAAGCTTTCCAACAAACTGTTTTGTGTTCTGTTAATTTATCTGACAGAGTTTCAGCTTTCCCCTCAAGAAGCCGTTCGCTAAGACTGTTCTTGTGGAATTTGCAAAGTGATATTTGAAAGCCCGTCGAGGGCTATGGTGAAAAAGGAAATACCTTCAGTTAAAAACTGGAAAGAAACTTTCTGAGAAACTGCTTTGTATTCTGTTAATTCACCTCACAGAGTTTCAGCTTTCCCCTCTAGAAGCCTTTCGCTAAGACTGTTCTTGTGGAATTTGCAAAGTGATATTTGTAAGCCCATAGAAGTCGATGGTGAAAACGTAAATATCCTAAGATAAAAACTGAAAAGAACCATTCTGAGAAACTGCTTTGTGTTTTGTTAATTCATCTCACAGAGTTACAGGTTTCCCTTCAAGAAGCCTTTCGCTAAGACAGTTCTTGTGGAATATGCAAAGTGATATTTGGAAGCTCATAGTGACCTATAGTGAAAAAGGATATATCTTCAGTTAAAAACTGAAAAGAAGCTTTCTGAGAAACTGCTTTGTGATATATGACTTCCACTCACTGAGTTACAGCTGTATTTCGTAGAGCTGTTTGGCAGTCTTATTTCTGTGGAATCTGAGAACTGTTATTTCGGATCCCTTTGAAGACTGAAGGGCCAAAGGAAATATCCGTCGTTAAAGTTAGAAAGAAGCTTTCTGAGAAACTTCTTTGTGATTTGCGAATTCATTTCACAGAGTTACAGCTTTCCCCTCAAGAAGCCTTTCGCTAAGATTATTCTTGCACAATTTGAAAAATGATATTTGGAAGCCAATAGACGGCTATGGTGAAAACGAAATATCCTCCGATAAAAACTGGAAAGAAGCTTTCTGAGAAATTGCTTTGTGTTCTTTTAATTCATCTCACAGACTTACAGCTTTCCCCTCAGGAAGTCTTTCGCTAAGACTGTTCTTGTGGAATTTGAAATGTGATATTTGGTAGCCCATAGAGCGCTATGGAGAAAAGGAAATATCTTCAGATAAAAACTGTAAAGAACATTCCTGAGAAACTGCTTTGTGTTCTGTTAATTCACCTAACAGAGTTACAGCTTTCCCCTCTAGAAGCCTTTCGCTAAGACTGTTCTTGCTGTATTTTCAAAGTGATATTTTGAAGCCCATAGAGGGCTACGGTGAAAAAGGATATAGCTTCAGTTAAAAACTGAAAGAGGCTTTCTGAGAAACGGTTTAGTATTATGTGACTTCCACTCACTGAGTTACAGCTCTATTTCCTAGAGCTGTTTGATAGCCTTATTTCTATGGAATCGGAGAACTGTTATTTTGGATCCCTTTGAAGACTATAGGGCCAAAGGAAATATCTGCCGCTAAAAGTGAGAAAGAAGCTTTCTGAGAAACTTCTCTGAGATCTGCTAATTCATCTCACAGAGTTACAGCATTCCACTCAAGAAGCCTTTCGCTAGGACTGTTCTTTTTGAATTTGCAAAGTGATATTTCGAAGCCCATAGACGGCTGTGGTGAAAAGGGAAATACCTTCAGATAAAAAATGGAAAGAAGCTTTCTAAGAAACTGCTTGGTGTTCTGTTAATTCATCTCAAAGAGTTACAGCTTTACCCTCAAAAAGACTTTTGCTAAGACTCTTCTTGTGTAATACTCATAGTGATATTTGTAAGCCCTTATAGGGCTATGGTGAAAAAGGAAATATCCTAAGAAAAAAGCTGAAAAGAAGCTTTCTGAGAAACTGCTTTGTGTTCTGTTAATTCACCTCACAGAGTTACAGCTTTCCCCTTAAGAAGCCTTTCGCTAAGACTGTTCCTATGGAATTTAAAAAGTGATATTTGGAAGCCCATAGAGGGCTATGGTGAGAAAGGAAATATCTTCCGTTAAAAACTGGAAAGAAGCTTTCAGAGAAACCGCTTTGTGTTCTCTTAATTCATCTCACAGAGATACAGCTTTCCCCTCAAGAAGCGTTTTGCTATGACTGTTGTTGTGGAATTTCCAAAGTGATATTTGGAGCCCAGAGAGGGCTATGGTGAAAAAGGAAATATCTTCAGTTCAAAACTGGAAAGAAGCTTTCTGAGAAACTGCTTTGTGTTCTGTTAATTCTTCTCACAGAGTTACAGCTTTCAACTCAAGAAGCCTTTCGCTAAGACTCTTCTTGTGGAATTTGCAAAGTGATATTTGGAAGTCCATAGAGGGCTATTGGGAAAAAAGAAATATCTTCCGTTAAATACTGGAAAGAAGCTTTCTGAGAAACTGCCTTGTGTTGTGCTTATTCAACTCAGAGAGTTACAGCTTTTCCCTCAAGAAACCTTTCGCTAAAGCTGTTGTTGTGGAATTTGCTAAGTGATATTTGGAAGCTCAAAGAGGGCTATGGTGAAAAAGGAAATATCTTCAGTTAAAAACTGAAAGGAAGATTTCTGAGAAACGGCTTTGTGTTCTGTTAATTCATCTCAAAGAGTTACATCTTTCCCCTCAAGAAGCCTTTCGCTAAGAAGGTTCTTTTGGAATTTGCAAAGTGATATTTGGAAGCCCAAAAAGGGCTATGGTGAAAATGGAAATATCCTAAGATAAAAACCGAAATTAAGCTTTTTGAGAAACTGCTTTGTGTTCTGTTAGTTCATCTCACAGAGTTACAGCTTTCCCCTCAAGAAGCCTTTCGCTAAGGCAGTTCTTGTGGAATTTGCAAAGTGATAATTCATATCCCTTAGAGGGCTATGGTGAAAAAGGAAATCTCTTCCGTTTAAAACTGCAAAGAAACTTTCTGAGATACTGCTTTGTGTTCTGTTAATTCATCTCAAAGAGTTACAGCTTTCCCCTCAAGAAGCCTTTCGGTACGATTGTTCTTGTGGAATTTGCAAAGAGATATTTGAAAGCCCATAGAGGTCTATGGTGAAAAAGTAAATATCTTCAGATAAAAACTGAAAAGAAGCTTTCTGGGAAACTGCTTTGTGTGCTGTTAATGCATTTCACAGACTTAGAGCTTTACTCTCAAGAAGCCTTTTGGTAAACCTGTTCTTGTGGAATTTGCAAAGTGATATTTCCAAGTCCTTAGAGGGCTATGGTGAAAAAGGAAATATCTTCCGTAAAAAACTGGAAAGAAGCTTTCTGAGACTCTGCTTTGTGTTCTGTTAATTCTTCCCACAGAGTTACAGCTTTCGACTCAAGAAGCCTTTCGCTAATACAGTTCTTGTGGAATTTGAAAAGTGATATTTGGAAGCCCATAGAGGGCTACGGTGAAAAAGGAAATATCTTCCGTTAAAAACTCAAAGAAACTCTCTGAGAAACTGCTTTGTGTTCTGTTAATTCATCTCACAGAGTTACAGCTTACCCCTCAAGAAGCCTTTCGCTAAGACTGTTCTTGTGGAATTTGCAAAGTGATATTTGCAAGCCAATAAAGGGCTATAGTGAAAAAGGAAATATCTTCTGTTAAAAACTGAAAAGAAGCTTTCTGAGAAACTGCTTTGTGTTCTGTTAATTCATCTCACAGAGTTACAGCTTTCCCCTCAAGAAGTCTTTTGCTAAGACTGTTCTTGTGGAAATTGCAAAGTGATATTTGGAAGCCCATAGAGGGTTTCGGTGAAAAAGTAAATATCTTCAGTTAAAAATGGAAAGAAGCTTTCTGAGAAACTGCTTTGAGTTCTGTTAATTCATCTCACAGAGTTACAGATTTCCTCTCAAGAAGCCTTTCACTAAGACTGTTTGTGGAATTTGCAAGGTGATATTTGGAAGCCCATAGAGGGCTACAGTGAAAAAGGAAATATCTTCCGTTAAATACTTGAAAGTGGCTTCCGGAGAAACTGCTTCGTGTTCTGTTAATTTATCTCACAGAGTTACAGCTTTCACCTCCAGAAGCCTTTCGCTAAGACTGTTCTTGTTGAATTTGCAAAGTGATATTAGGGAGCTCTTAGAGGGCTATGGTGAAAAAGGAATTATCTTCAGTTAAAAACTGGAAAGAAGCTTTCGGAGTAACTGCTTTGTGTGCTGTTAATTCATCTCAGAGACTTACAGCTTTCTCCTCAAAAAGTCTTTCGTAAGACAGTTCTTGTGGAATATTCAAAGTGATATTTGGAAGCCCATAGAGCGCTATTGTGAAAAAGGAAATATTTTTCGTTAAAAACTGAATAGAAGCTTTCTGAGAAAATGCTTTGTGTTCTGTTAATTAATCTCACAGAGTTACAGCATTCCCCTCAAGAAGCCTTTCGCTAAGACTGTTCTTGTGTAATATGTAAAGTGATATTTGGAAGCCCAAAAAGGGCTACGGTTAAAAAGGAAATATCTTCCGTTAAAAACTGGAAAGAATCTTTCTGAAAAACTGCTTTGTTTTCATTAATTCATCTCACAGAGTTACAGCTTTCCCCGCAAGAAGCCTTTCGCTAAGACTGTTCTTGTGGAGTTTGCAAAGTGATATTTGGAAGCCCATATAGGGCTATGCTGAAAAAGGAAATATCTTCCATTAAGAACTGGAAAGAGGCTTTCTGAGAAACTGCTTTGTGTTCTCTTAATTCATCTCACAGAGTTACAGCTTTTCACTCCAGAAGCCTTTCGCTAAGACTGTTCTTGTGGAATTTGCAAAGTGATATTTGGAAGCCCTTAGAGGGCTATGGTGAAAAAAGAAATGTCCTAAGATAAAAATTGAATAGAAGCTTTCTGAGAAACTGCTTTGTGCTCTGTTAATTAACTTCGCAGAGTTACAGCTTTACCCTAAAGAAGCTTTTTGCTAAGGCTGTTTTTTGGAATTTGCAAAGTGATAATTGGAAGCACTTAGAAGGCTATGGTTAAAAAGGAAATAACTTCCTTTGAAAACTGGAAACAGGCTTTCTGAGAAACTGCTTTGTGTTGTGTTAATTCATCTCACAGAGTTACAGCTTTCCCCTCAAGAAGCCTTTCGCTAAGAGTGTTCTTGTGGAATTTAAAAAGTGATATTTGCAAGCCCATAGTGCGCTGTGGTGAAAAAGGAAGTATCCTAAGATAAAAACTGAAAGGAAGCTTTTGGGGAAACTGCTTTCTGTTCTGTTAATTCAACTCACAGAGTTACAGTTTTCCCCTTAAGAAGACTTTCTCTAAGACTCTTCTTGTTGAATTTAAAAAGTGAGATTTGGAAGCCCATAGAGGTCTATGGTGAAAAAGGAAATATCTACATTTAGAAACTGGAAAGACTCTTTCTGAGAAACTACTTTGTGTTCTGTTAATTCATCTCACAGATTACAGCTTTCCCCTCAAGAAGACTTTCGCTAAGACTGTTCTTGTGGAATATGCAAATAGAGATATTTGGAAGCCCACAGAGGGCTATGGTGAAAAAGGAAATCTCTTCCGTTAAAAACTGGAAAGAAGCTTTCTGAGAAACTGCTTTGTGTTCTGTTAATTCATTTCACAGACTTACAGCTTTTACCTCAAGAAGCTTTCGCTAAGACAGTTCTTGCGGAATTTGCAAAGTGATATTTTGAAGCCCAGAGAGGGCTATGGTGAAAAATGAAATATCTTCAGTTAAAAACTGGAAAGAATCTTTCTGAGAAACTGCTTTGTGTTCTGTTAATTCATTTCACAGACTTACAGCTTTTACCTCAAGAAGCTTTCGCTAAGACAGTTCTTGCGGAATTTGCAAAGTGATATTTTGAAGCCCATAGAGGGCTTTGTTGAAAAAGGAAATATCTTCCGTTAGAAACCGGAAAGAAGCTTTCTGAGAAACTGCTTTGTGTTCTGTTAATTCATCTCACAGAGTTACAGCTTTCCCCTCAAGAAGCCTTTCGCTAAGACAATTCTTGTGGAATTGCAAAGTGATATTTTGAAGCCATTAGAGGGCTATGGTGAAAAAGGAAATATCTTCAGTTAAAAACTGTAAAGAAGCTTTCTGAGCAACGGCTTTGTGTTCTGTTAATTCAGCTCACAGAGTTAGAGCTTTCACCTCAAGAAGGCTTTCGCTAAGACTGTTCTTGTGGAATTTGCAAAGTGATATTTGGAAGCCCATAGAGGGCTATGGTGAAAACGGAAATATCTTCCATTAAAAAGTGGAAAGAAGATTTCTGGGAAACTGCATTGTGTTCTGTTAATTCATCTAACAGAGTTACAGCATTCCCCCAAGAAGCCTTTCACTAAGACTGTTCTTGTGAAATTTGCAAAGTGATATTTGGAAGCCCATATAGGGCTATGGTGAAAAAGGAAATAACTGCCGTTAAAAACTGGAACGAAGATTTCTGAGAAACTGCCTTGTGTTCTATTAATTCGTCTCACAGAGTTACAGCTTTCCCGTCAAAAAGCCTTACCCTAAGACTGTTATTATGGAATTTGCAAAGTGATATTTAGAAGCCTACAGTGTTCGACATTGAAAAAAGAAATAGCCTAATATAAAAACTGAAAATAAGCTTTCTGTGAAACTGCTTTGTGTTCTGTTAATTCATCTCACAGAGCTATAGCTTTCCCCTCAAGAAGCCTTTCGCTAAGACTGTTCTTGTGGAATTTAGAACGTGATATTTAGAAACCCATAGAGGGCTATGGTGAAAAAGGAAATGTCCTCCGTTAAAAACTGGAAAGAAGCTTTCTGAGAAACTGCTTTTTGTTCCTTTAATTCATCCCACAGAGTTACAGCTTTCCCCTCAAGAAGCTTTTCGCTAAGACTGTTCTTGTGGGATTTGCAAAGTGATATTTGGAACCCAAGAAGGGGCTATGGTGAAAAAGGAATTGTCTTCCGTTAACAAACGGAAAGAAGCTTTCTGAGAAACTGCTTTGTGTTCTGTTAATTCATTTCACATACGTACAGCTTTTTCCTCAAGAAGCCTTTCGCTAAGACTGTTCCTGTGGAATTTGCAAGGTGAAATTTGGAATCCCATAGAGGGCTTTGGTGAAAAAGGAAATATCTTCCGTTAAAAACTGGAAAGAAGATTTCTGAGAAACTGCTTTGTGTTCTGTTAATTCATCTCACAGAGTTACAGCTTTCCCCTCAAGGAGAACTTTACTACGTCTGTTCTTGTGGAATTTGCAAAGTGATATTTAGAAGCCCATATAGGGCTATGGTTAAAAAGGAAATACCTTCAGTTGAAAACTGGAAAGAAGCTTTCTGAGAAACTGCTTTGTGTTCAGTTAATTTATCTCACAGAGTTACAGTTTTCCCCTCAAGAAGTCTTTCGCTAGGACTGTTCTTGTGTCATTTGGAAAGTGGTATTTAGAAGGCCATAGAAGGCTATGGTAAATAAGGAAATATCTTCCGTTATAAACTGGAAAGAAGCTTTCTGAGAAATTGCTTTGTGTCCTGTTAATTCATCTCACAGAGTTACAGCTTTCTCCTCAAGAATCCTTTCGCTAAGACTGTTCTTGTGGAATTTGCAAAGTGATATTTCAAAGCTCATAGAAGGCTATGGTAAAAAATGAAACACCTTCAGTTAAAAACTGGAAAGAAGCTTTCTGAGAAACTGCTTTGTTTACTATTAATTTATCTCACAGAGTTACAGCTTTCCCCTCAAGAATCCATTCGCTAAGACTGTTCTTGTGGAATTTGGAAAGTGATATTTAGAAACCTTAGAGGGCTATGGAGAAAAAGGAAATATCTTCCGTTAAAAACTGGAAAGAAGCTTTCTGAGAAACTGCTTTGTGTTCTGTTAATTCATCTCACACATTTACAGTTTTCCCCTCAAGAACCTTTCCCTAAGACTGTTCTTCTGGAATTTGCAAAGTGACATTTGGAAACCCGTGGAGGGCTTTGGAGAAAAAGGTAATATCTTCCATTAAAAATCGGAAAGAAGCTTTCTGAGAAACTTCTTTGTGTTCTGTTATTTCATCTCACAGAGTTACAGCTTTTCCCTCGAGAAGCCATTCATTAAGAATGTTCTTGTGGAATTTGCAAAGTGATATTTGGAAGAACATAGAGGGCTATGTTGAAAAAGGAAATATCCTACGATAAAAACCGAAAAGAAACTTTCTGAGAAACAGCATTGTGTTCCCTTAACTCATCTCACGGAGTTATAGCTTTCCCCTCAAGAAGTCGATCACTAAGACTGTTCTTGTGGAGTTTGCAAAGTGATATTTGGAAGTTTTGCTTTGTGTTCTGATAATTCCTCTCACAGAGTTACATCTTTCCCCTTAAGAAGCCTTTCCCTAAGTCTGTTCTTGTGGAATATGGAAAGTGATATTTAGAAGCACATAGAGGTCTATGGTGAAAAAGGAAATAGCCTGAGATAAAAACTGAAAATAAGCTTTCGGAGAAACTGCTTTGTGTTCTGTTAATTCATCTCACAGAGTTACAGCTTTCCCCTCAAGAAGCCTTTCGCTAAGACTGTTCTTGTGAAATTTGCAAAGTGATATTTGGAAGCCCATAGAAGTCTATGGTGAAAAAGGAAATATCCTAACATAAAAACTGAAAAGAAGCTTTCTGAGAAACTGCTTTGCATTCTGTTAATTCATTTCACAGAGTTACAGCTTTCCCCTCAAGAAGCCCTTTGCTAAGGCTATTCTTGTGGAATTTGCAAAGTGGTATTTGTAAGCCCATCGAGGGCTATGGTGGAAAAGGAAATATCTTCAGTTAAAAACTGGAAAGAGGCTTTCTGAGAAACTGCTTTGTGTTCTGTTAATTCATCTCACAGAGTTACAGCTTTCCCCTCAAGAAGCATTTCGCTAAGACTGTTCTTGTGGAATTTGCAATGTGATATTTGGAAGTCCTTAGAGGGCTATGGTGTAAAAGGAAATATTTTCAGTTAAAAACTCGAAAGAAGCTTTCTGATTACAGCTTTTCCCTCAAGAAACCTTTCGCTAAGAATGTTCTTGTGGAATTTGCAAAGTGATATTTGGAAGTCCATAGAGGGCTACGGTGAAAAAGGAAATATCTTCAGTTAAAAACTGGAAAGGAGCTTTCTGAGAAACTGCTTTGTGTTCTGTTAATTCATCTCACAGAGTTACAGCTTTCCCCTCAAGAAGCCTTTTGATAAGACTGTTCTTGTGGAATATTTAAAGTGATATTTGGAAGCCCATAGAGGGCTTTGGTGAAAAAGGAAATATCTTCCGTTAAAAACTAGAAAGAAGCTTTCTGAGAAACTGCTTTGTGTTCTGTTAATTCATCTCACAGAGTTACAGCTTTCCCCTGAAGAAGCCTTTCGCTAAGACTGGTCTTGTGGGATTTGCAAAGTGATATTTGGAAGCCCATAGAGGGCTATGTTGAAAAAGGAAATAGCTGAAGATAAAAACTGAAAAGAAGCTTTCTGAGAAACTGCTTTGTGTTCTGTTAATTGAGCTCACAGAGTTACAGCTTTTCCCTCAAGAAGCCTTTCGCTAAGACTGTTCTTTTGGAATTTGCAAAGAGATATTTGGAAGCCCATACTGGGCTATGGTGAAAAAGGAAATATCTTCCATTAAAAACTGGAAAGAAGCTTTCTGAAGGACTGCTTTGTGTTCTGTTAATTCAAGTCACAGAGTTACAGCTTTCCCCTCAAGAAGCCTTTCGCTAAGACTGTTCTGGTGATATTTGCAAAGTGATATTTTGAAACCCATAGAGGGCTATGGTGAAAAAGGAAATATCTTCTGTGAACAACTGAAAAGAAACTTTCTGAAAAACTGATTTGTGTTCTGTTAATTCATCTCACAGAGTTACAGCTTTCCCCTAAAGAAGCCGTTTACTGAGACTGTTCTTGTGGAATTTGCAAAGTGATATTGGAAGCCCATAGAGGATTATGGCGAAAAAGGTAATTTCCTAAGATAAAAACCGAAAAGAAGCTTTCTTAGAAACTGCATTGTATTCTCGTAATTCGTCTCACATAGTTATAGCTTTCGCCACAAGAAGCCGTTCACTAACACTGTTCCTGTGGAATTTGCAAGGTGATATTTGGAAGCCGTTAGAAGTCTATGCAGAAAAAGGAAATATCTTCCGTTAAAAACTGGATAGAAGCTTTCTGAGAAACTGCTTTGTGTTCTGTTAATTCATCTCACAGCGTTACAGCTTTTCCCTCAAGAAGCCGTTCACTAAGACTGTTCTTGTGGAATTTGCAAAGTGATATTTGGAAGCCCATAGAGGGCTATGGTGAAAAAGGAAATATGCTAAGATAAAAACTGAAAAGAAGCTCTCTGAGAAACTGCCTTGCGTTCTGTTAATTGATCTCACAGAGTTACAACTTTCCCCTCCAGAAGCCTTCTGCTAAAGCTGATCTTGTGGAATTTGCAATTTGATATTTGGAAGCCTATAGAGGGCTATGGTAAGAAAGGAAATACCTTCAGTTAAAAACTGGAAACAAGCTTTCCGAGAAACTGCTTTGTGTTCTGCTAATTCATCTCACAGAGTCACAGCTGTCCCCTCAAAAAGCCTTTCGCTAAGGCTGTTTTTGTGAAATTTGCAAAGTGATATTTCGAAGCCCTTAGAAGGCTAAGGGAAAAAGGAAATATCCTAAGATAAAAACTGAAAAGAAGATTTCTGAGAAACTGCTTGTGTTCTGTTAATTCATCTCAAAGATTTACAGCTTTCCCCTCAAGAAGCCTTTCGCTAAGACTGTTGTTTTGGAATTTGCAAAGTGATATTTGGAAGCCCTTAGAGGGCTATGGTGAAAACTGAAATATCTTCAGTAAAAAACTGGAAAGAAGCTTTCTGAGAAACTGTTTTGTGTTCTGTTAATTCATCTCCCAGAGTTACAGCTTTCCCCTGAAGAAGCCTTTCGCTAACTCTGTTCTTGTGGAATTTGCAAAGTGATATTTGGAAGCCCATATAGGGCTATGGTGAAAAAGAAATTGTCCTATAATAAAAACTGAAAAGAAGCTTTCTGAGAAACTGCTTTGTTCGTTAATTCATCTCACACAGTTACAGCTTTCCCGTCAAGAAGCCGTTCACTGAGACTGTTCTTGTGGAATTTGCAAAGTGATATTGGAAGCTGATAGAGGGTTATGGCAAAAAGGGAAATATCCTAAGATAAAAACCGAAAAGAAGCTTTCTGAGAAACGGCTTTGTGTTCTGTTAAATCATCTTACAGAGTTACAGTTTTCCCCTCATGAAGCCTTTCGCTAAAACTGTTCTTGTGGTATTGGAAAGTGATATTTGGAAGTCCACAGAGGGCTATGGTGAAAAAGGAAATCTCTTTCGTTAAAAACCGGAAAGAAGCTTTCAGAGAAACTGCTTTGTGTTCTGTTAATTCATCTCACAGAGTTACCGCTTTCCCCTCAAGAAGCCTTTCGCTAAGACTGTTCTGGTGGAATATTCAAAGTGATATTTGGAAACCCATAAGTGGCTATGGTGAAAAACGAAATATGTTCGGTTACAAACTGGAAAGAAGCTTTCTGAGAAACTGCTTTGTGTTCTGTTAAATCATCTTACAGAGTTACCGTTTCCCCTCATGGAGACTTTTGCTAAGACTTTTCTTGTGCGATTTGCAAAGTGATATTTGGAAGTCCATAGAGGGCTATGGTGAAAAAGGAAATAACTTCCGTTTAAAACTGGAAAGAAACGTTCTGAGAGACTGCTTTGTTTTCTGTTAATTGATCACACAGGGTTACAGCTTTCCCCTCAAGAAGTCTTTCACAAAGAATGTTCTTGTAGAATTAGCAGAGTGATATTTTGAAGCAAGTAGAGGGCTATGGTGAAAAACGAAATATGTTCGGTTACAAACTGGAAAAAAGCTTTCTGAGAAACTGCTAAGTGCTCTGTTAATTCATCTCACAGAGTTACAGTTTTCACACCAAGAAGCCTTTCGGTAAGACTGTTCTTGTGGAATTTGCAAAGTGATATTTGGAAACACGTAGAGGGTTATGGTGAAAAAGAAATATCCTAAGATAGAAACTGAAAAGAAGCTTTCTGAGAAACTGCTTTGTGTTCTGTTAATTGATCTCACGGAGTTACAGCTTTCCCCTCAAGAAGCCTTTCGCTAAGGCTGTTCTTGTGGAATTTGCAAAGTGATATTTGGAAGCCTATAGAGGGCTATGGTAAAGAAGGAAATATCTTCAGTTAAAAACTGGAAAGAAGCTTTCTGAGAAACTCCTTTGCGTTCTGTTAATTCATCTCTCAGAGTTACAGCTTTCCCCTGGAGAAGCCGTTCGCTAAGACTGCTCTTGTGAAATTTGCAAAGTGATATTTAGAAGCCCTTAGAGGGCTATGAAAAAAGGAAATATCCTAAGATAAAAACTGAAAAGAAGCTTTCTGAGAAACTGCTTTGTGTTCTGTTAATTCATCTCACAGAGTTACAGCTTTCCTCTCAAGAGGCCTTTCGCTGAGACTGTTCTTGTGGAATTTGCAAAGTGATATTTGGGAGCCCATAGGGGGCTATGGTGAAAAACGAAACAACTTCAGTTACAAAGTGGAAAGAAGCTTTCTGAGAAACTGCTTTGTGTTCTGTTAATTCATCTCGCTGAGTTACAGCGTACTCCTCAAGAAGCCTTTCGCTAAGGCTGTTCTTGTGGTATTTTCTTAGTGATATTTGGAAGCACATAGAGGGCAATGGTGAAAAAGGAAATATGCTAAGATAAAAACTGAGAAGAAGCTTTCTGAGAAACTGCTTTGCGTCCTGTTAATTGATCTCACAGAGTTACAGCTTTCACCTCAAGAAGCCTTTCGCTAAGGCTGTTCTTGTGGAATTTGCAAAGTGATATTTGGAAGCCTATAGAGTGCTATGGTGAGAAAGGAAATACCTTCAGTTTAAAACTGGAAAGAAGCTTTCCGAGAAACTACTTTGTGTTTTGTTAATTCATCTCACCGAGTCACAGCTGTACCCTCAAGAAGCCTTTCGCTAAGACTGTTGTTTTGGAATTTGCAAAGTGATATTTGAAAGCCGTTAGAGGGCTATGGTGAAAACTGAAATATCTTCTGTAAAAAACTGGAACGAATCTTTATTAGAAGCTGCTTTGTGTTCTGTTAATTCATTTCACAAAGTTACAGCTTTCCCCTGAAGAAGCCTTTCGCTAAGTCTGTTCTTGTGGAATTTGCAAAGTGGTATTTGGAAGCCCATAGAGGGCTATGGTGAAAAAGGATATGTCCTAAGATAAAAACTGAAAAGAATCTTTCTGAGAAACTGATTTGTGAACTGTTAATTCATCTCACACAGTTACAGCTTTCCCGTCAAGAAGCCATTCACTGAGACTGTACTTGTGGAATTTGCAAGGTGATATTGCAAGCCGATAGAGGGTTGTGGCGAAAAGGGAAATATCCTAAGATAAAAATCTAAAAGAAGCTTTCTGAGAAACTGTATTGTGTTCTCTTAATTCATCTCACAGAGTTATAGATTTCCCCTCAAGAAGTCATTCATTAAGTCTGTTCCTGTGGAATTTGCAAGGTGATATTTCGAAGCCCTTATAGGTCTATTTTGAAAAAGGAAATATCTTAAGTTAAAAACTGGGAAGAATCTTTCTGAGAAACTGCTTGATGCTCTGATAATTCATCTCACAGAGTTTCAGCTTTCCCTTCAAGAAGCCATTCACTAAGACTGTTCCTGTGGAATTTTCAAAGTGATATATGGAAGCCCATAGAGGGCTATGGTGTAAAAGGAAATATCCTAGGATAAAAACTGAAAAGAAGCTTTCTGAGAAACAGCTTTGTGTTCTGTTAATTCAACTCACAGAGTTAAAGCTTTCTCCTCAAGAAGCATTTCGCTAGGACTGTTCTTGTGGAATTTACAAAGTGATATTTAGAAGCCCATAGAGGGCTATGGTGAAAATGGAAATATCCTAAGATAAATTCCGAAAAGAAGCTTTCTGAGAAACTGCTTTGTGATCTGTTAATTCATCTCCAGAGTTACAGTTTTCCCCTCAAGAAACCTTTCATGAAGACTGTTCTTGTGAAATTTGCAAAGTGATATTTGGAAGCCATAGAGGGCTATGGTGAAAAAGGAAACATCTTCAGATAAAAACTGGAAAGAAGCTTTCTGAGAAACTGCTTTGTGTTCTGTTAGTTCATCTCCAGAGTTACAGCGTTCTCCTCAAGAAGCCTTTCACTAAGGTTGTTCTTGTGGAATTTGGTAAGTGATATTTCGAAGCCCGTAGAGGGCTAAGGTCAAAAAGGAAATATCTTCAGGTAACTACTTGAAAGAAGCTTTCTGAGAAACTGCTTTGTGTTCTATTAATTCATCTCACAGTGTTACAGCTTTCTCCTCAAGAAGCCTTTCGCTAAGACTGTTCTTGTGGAATTTACAAAGTGATATTTGGAAGCCCATAGAGGGCTATGGTGAAAAAGGAATTATCCTAATATAAAACCTGAAAAGAAGCTTTCTGAGAAACTGGTTTGTGTTCTGTTAATTCAATTCAGAGTGTTACAGCTTTCCCCTCAAGAAGCCTTTCTCAAGAAGCCTTTCGCTAAGACTGTTCTTGTGAAATTTGCAAAGTAATATTTGGAAGCCCATAGTGGGCTATGGTAAAAAGGGAAAATTCTTCCGTTAAAAACTGGAAAGAAGTTTTCTGAGAAACTGCTTTGTGTTCTTTTAATTCATCTCACAGAATTACAGCTCTCCCCTCAAGAAGCCTTTCCCTGAGACAGTTCTTGTGGAATTTGCAAAGTGATATTTGGAAGCCCATAGAGGGCTATGGTAAAAAAGAAAATATCTTCAGTTGAAAACTGGAAAGAAGATTTCTGAGAAACTGCTTTCGGTTCTGTTAATACATCTCACAGACTTGCAACTTTCCCCTCAAGAAGCCTTTCGCTAAGACTGTTCTTGTGGAATTTGCAAAGTGATATTTGGAATCCCATGAAGGGATATGGTGAAAAAGCAATATCCTAAGATAAAAGCTGAAAAGAAGCTTTCTGAGAAACTGCTTTGTGTTCTGTTAATTCATCTCACAGAGTTACAGTTTTCCCCTCATGAAGCCTTTCGCTAAAGCTGTTCTTGTGGGATTGGAAAGTGATATTTGGAAGTCCACAGAGGGCTATGGTGAAAAAGGAAATCTCTTTCGTTAAAAACCGGAAAGAAGCTTTCAGAGAAACTGCTTTGTGTTCTGTTAATTCATCTCACAGAGTTACAGTTTTCCCCTCATGAAGCCTTTCGCTAAAACTGTTCTTGTGGGATTGGAAAGTGATATTTGGAAGTCCACAGAGGGCTATGGAGAAAAAGGAAATCTCTTTCGTTAAAAACCGGAAAGAAGCTTTCAGAGAATCTGCTTTGTGTTCTGTTAATTCATCTCACAGAGTTACCGCTTTCCCCTCAAGAAGCCTTTCGCTAAGACTGTTCTGGTGGAATATTCAAAGTGATATTTGGAAACCCATAGGTGGCTATGGTGAAAAACGAAATATGTTCGGTTACAAACTGGAAAGAAGCTCTGAGAAACTGCTTTGTGTTCTGTTAAATCATCTTACAGATTTACCGTTTCCCCTCATGGAGACTTTCGCTAAGACTTTTCTTGTGCGATTTGCAAAGTGATATTTGGAAGTCCATAGAGGGCTATGGTGAAAAAGGAAATAACTTCCGTTTAAAACTGAAAGAAACGTTCTGAGAGACTGCTTTGTTTTCTGTTAATTGATCACACAGTGTTACAGCTTTCCCTTAAGAAGTCTTTCACAAAGACTGTTCTTGTAGAATTAGCAGAGTGATATTTTGAAGCAAGTAGAGGGCTATGGTGAAAAACGAAATATGTTCGGTTACAAACTGGAAAGAAGCTTTCTGAGAAACTGCATAGTGTTCTGTTAATTCATCTCAGAGAGTTATAGCTTTCCCATCAAGAAGCCTTTCGGTAACAATGTTCTTGTGATATTTGCAAAGTGATATTTAGAAGCCCAGAGAGGGCTATGAAAAAAGCAAATATCCTAAGATAAAAAGTGAAAGAAGCTTTCTGATAAACTGGCTTGAGTTTTGTTAATTCATCTCACAGAGTTACAGCTTTCCTCTCAAGAAGCCTTTCACTAAGACTGTTCTTGTGGGATTTGCAAAGTGATATTTGGAAGCCCATAGGGGGCTATGGTGAAAAACGAAACAACTTCAGTTAAAAACAGAAAAGAAGCTTTCTGAGAAACTGCTTTGTGTTCTGTTAATTCATCTCACAGAGTTACAGCATTCTCCTCAAGAAGCCTTGCACTAAGGCTGTTCTTGTGGAATTTGCAAAGTGATATTTGGAAGCCTGTAGAGGTCTATGGTGTAAAAGGAAATATCTTCAATTAACTACTTGAAAGAAGCTTTCTGAGAAACTGCTTTGTGTTCTATTAATTCATCTCACAGAGTTACAGCTTTACCGTCAAGAAGCCTTTTGCTAAGACTGTTTTTGTGGAATTTGCAAAGTGATATTCGGAGGCGCATAGAGGGCTATGGTGAAAATGGAGATATCCTAAGATAAAAACCGAAAAGAAGCTTTCTGAGAAACTGCTTACTTTTCTGTTAATTCATTTCACACAGTTACAGCCTCTTCCTCAAGAAGCCTTTCGCTAAGACTGTTCTTGTGGAATTTGCAAAGAGATATTTGAAAGTCCTTAGTGGGCTATGGTGAAAAAGGAAATATCTTCCGTTAAAAACTGGAAAGAAGCTTTCTGAGAGACTGCTTTGTGTTCCGTTAATTCATCTCACAGAGTTACAGCTTTTCCCTCAAGAAGCCTTTCGCTAAGACTGTTCTTGTGGTATGTGCAAAGTGATATTTGGAAGCCCATAGAAGTCTATGGTGAAAAAGGAAATATCCTAAGATAAAAACTTAAAAGAAGCTTTCTGAGAAACTGCTTTGTTTTTTGTTAATTCATCTCACAGAGTTACAGCTTTCCCCTCAAGAAGCCTTTCGCTAAGACAGTTCTTGTGGAATATGCAAAGTGATATTTGGAAGCCGATAGAGGTCTATGGTAAAAAAGGAAATATCTTCTGTTAAAAACTGCAAAGAAGCTTTCTGAGAAACTGCTTTGTGTTCTCTTAATTCATCTCACAGAGTTAGAGCTTTCCCCTCAAGAATCCATTTCCTAAGACTGTTCTTGAGGAATTTGCAAAGAGATATTTGAGAGCCCCTACAGGGCTATGGTGAAAAAGGAAATATCTTCCGTTAAAAACTGAAAAGAATGGTTCTGAGAACCTGCTTTTTGTTCTGTTAATTCATCTCACAGATTTACAGCTTTCCCCTCAAGAAGAATTTCGCTAAGAGTATTCTTGTGGAATTTCCAAAGTGATATTTGGAAGCCCATACTGGGCTATGGTGAATTAGGAAATATCCTAAGAAAAAAATTGAAAAGAAGCTTTCTGAGAAACTGCTTTGTGTTCTGTTAATTCAATCACAGATTTACAGCTTTCCCATCAAGAAGACTTTCGCGAAGTCTGTTCTTCTGGAATTTGGAAAGTGATATTAGGAAGCCCTTACAGGGCTATGGTGAAAAAGGAAATATCTTCAGTTAAAAACTGGAAAGAAGCTTTCTGAGAAACTGCTTTGTGTTCTGTTAATTCATCTCGCAGAGTTTCTGTATTCCCCTCAAGAAGAATTTCGCTAAGACTCTTCTTTTGGAATTTGCAAAGTGATATTTGGAAACCCGTAGATGGCTATGGTGAAAAAGTAAATCTCTTCCGTTAAAAACTGGAAAGAAGCTTTCTGAGAAACGGCTTTGTGTTCTCTTAATTCATCTCACAGTGTTACAGCTTTCCCCTCAAGAAGACTTTCGATAAGACTGTTCTTGTGGAATTTGCACAGTGATATTTGGAAGCCCATAGAGGGGTATGGTGAAAAAGGAAATCTCTTCTATTAAAAGGGGAAAGAAGCTTTTTTGAGAAACTGCTTTGTGTTCTGTTAATTGACCTCAGATAGTTACAGCTTTCCCACCAAGAAGCCTTTGGCTAAGCCTGTTCTTGTGGCACATGCAAAATGATATTTGGAAGCCCATAGAGGGCTATGGTCAAAAAGAAAATATCTTCAGTTAAAAACTGGAAAGAAGCTTTCTGAGAAACTGTTTTGTGTTCTGTTAATTCATCTCATAGAGTTATAGCTTTCCTATCAAGAACCTTTTCGCTACGACTGTTCTTGTGGAATTTGCACAGTAATATTTATAAGTCCATAGAGGGTTAAGGTGAAAAAGAAAATATCTTCAGTTAAAAACTAGAAAGAAGCTTTCTGTGAAACGGCTTTGGGTTCTGTTAATTCATCTCACAGAGTTACACCTTACCCCTCAGGAAGCCTTTCGCTAAGACTGTTCTTGTGGAATTGGCAAAGTGATATTTGGAAGCCCATACAGGGCTATGCTGAAAAAGGAAATCTCTTTCGTTAAAAAGTGGAAAGAAGCTTTCTGAGAAACGGATTTGTGTTCTCTTATTTCGTCTCACAGAGTTACAGCATTACCCTCAAGAAGCCTTTTGCTAAGACTGTTCTAGTGGGATTTGAAAAGTGATATTTGGAAGCCCATAGAAGGCCATGGTTAAAAAGGAAATCTCTTCCGTTAAAAACTGGAAAGAAGCTTTCTGTGAAACGGCTTTGTGTTCTTTTAATTCATCTCACAGAGTTACAGCTTTCCCCTCAAGAAGCATTTCGCTAAGACTGTTCTTGTGGAATTTGCAAGGTGATATTTGGAAGCCCTTAGAGGGCTATGGTGAAAAAGGAAATATCTTTAGTTAAAAAGTGGAAAGAAGCTTTCTGAGAAATTGCTTTGTATTCTATTAGTTCATCTCACAGAGTTACAGCTTTCCCCTCAAGAAGCCTTTTGCTAAGGCTGTTCTTGTGGTATTTGCAAAATGATATTTCGAAGCCCATAGAGGGCTATGGTGAAAAAGTAAATATCTTCAGATAAAAACTGGAAAGAAGTTTTTTGAAAATTGCATTGTGTTTTGTTAATTCATCTCCCAGAGTTACAGCTTTCACCTCAAGAAGCCTTTCGCTAAGACTGTTCTTGTGGAATTTGCAAAGGGATATTTTGCAGCCCATAGAGGGCTTTGGAGAAAATGGAAATATATTCAGTTAAGAACTGGAAAGAAGCTTTCTGAGAAAATGCTTTGTGTTCTGTTAATTCATCTCATAGAGTTACAGCTTTCCCCTCAAAAGCCTTTCTCTAAGACTGTTCTTGTGGAATTTAAAAAGTGATATTTGGAAACCCTTAGAGGGCTATGGTGAAAAAGGAAATATCCTAAGATAAAAACTTAAAAAAAGATTATTGAGATATTGCTTTGCGTTCTGCTAATTCAGCTCAGAGAGTTATAGCTTTCCTCTCAAGAAGTCTTTCGCTTAGACTGTTCTTGTGGAATTTAAAAAGTGATATTTGGTGGCCCATAGAAGCCTAAAGTGAAAAAGGAAATATCTTCAGTAAAAAACTGGAAAGAAGATTTTTGAGAAACTGCTTTGTGTTCTGTTAATTCATCTCACAGAGTTACAACATTCCAAACAAGAAGCCTTTCTCTAAGACTGTTCTTGTGGAATTTAAAAAGTGATATTTGGAAGCCCATAGAGGGCTATGGTGAGAAAGGAAATATCTTCCGTTAAAAACTGGAAAGAAGCTCTCTGAGAAACGGCTTTGTGTTCTCTTAATTCATCTCACAGAGATACAGCTTTCCCCTCAAGAAGCGTTTCGCTATGACTGTTGTTGTGGAATTTCCAAAGTGATATTTGGAAGCCCAGGGAGGGCTATGGTGAAAAAGGAAATATCTTCAGTTCAAAACTGGTAAGAAGCTTTCTGAGAAACTGCTTTGTGTTCTGTCAATTCATCTCACAGAGTTAGAGCATTCCCCTCAAGAAGCCTTTCGCTAAGATTGTTTTTGTGGAAATTGCAAAGTGATATTTGGAAGCCCATCGAGGGCTAAGGTGAAAAAGGAAATATATTCCATTAAAAACTGGAAAGAAGCTTTCTGAGAAACTGCTTTTTGCTCTGTTAAATCATCCCACAGAGTAACAGCATTCCTCTCAAGAAGCATTTCGCTAAACCTGTTCTTGTGGAATTTGCAAAGTGATATATGGAAGCCCATAGAGGGCTAAGGTGAAAAAGGAAATCAATTCCGTTAAAAACTGGAAAGAAACTTTCTGAGAAACGGCTTTGTGTTCTGTTAATTCATCTCACAGAGTTACAGCTTTGCCCTCAAGAAGCCTTTCGCTAAGACTGTTCTTGTGGAATTTAAAAAGTGATATTTGGAAGCCATGGAGGGCAAAGGTGAAAAAGGAAATATCCTAAGATAAAAACTGAAAAGAAGCTTTCTGAGAAACTGCTTTCTGTTCTGTTAATTCATCTCACAGAGTTATAGCTTTCCTCTCAAGAAGCCTTTCGCTAAGACTGTTGTGGAATTTGCAAAGTGATATTCGGAAGTCCAGAGAGGGCTAAGGTGCAAAAGGAAATATCTTCTGTTAAAAACTGGAAAGAAGCTTTATGAGAAACTGCTTTGTGTTCTGTTAATTCATCTCTTAGAGTTACAGCTTTCCCCTCAAGAGGGCTTTCTCTAAGACTGTTCTTGTGGAATTTGCAAAGTGATATTTGGAAGCCCATAGAGGGCTATGGTGAAAAAGGAAATATCTTCAGTTAAAAACTGGAAAGAAGCTTTCTGAGAAACTGCTTTGTGTTCTGTTAATTCATCTGACAGAGTTACAACTTTCCCTTCCAGAAGCCTTTCGCTAAGACTGTTGTTGTGGAATTTTCAAAGTGATATTTGGAAGCCCAGAGAGGGCTATGGTTACAAAGTAAATATCTTCAGTTCAAAACTGGAAAGAAGCTTTCTGAGAAACTTCTTTGTGTTCTGTTAATTCATCTCACAGAGTTAAAGCTTTCCCCTCACGAAGCCTTTCTCTAAGATTGTTCTTATGGAAGTTGCAAAGTGATATTTGTAAGTCCACAGAGGGCTATGGTGAAAAAGAAATTCTCTTCCGTTAAAAACTGGAAAGAAGCTTTCTGAGAAACGGCTTAGTGTTCTGTTAATTCATCTCACAGAGTTACAGCTTTCCCCTCAAGAAGCCGTTAGCTAAGACTGTTCTTGTGGAATTTGCAAGGTGATATTTGGAAGCCCATAGAGGGCTAGGGTAAAAAAGGAAATATCTACAGTTAAGAAGTGGAAAGAAGCTTTTTGAGAAGCTGCTTTGTGTTCTGTTACTTTATCTCACCGATTTACAGCTTTTCCCTCAAGAAGCATTTCGCTAAGACGTTTCTTGTGGAATTTACAAAGTGATATTTGGAAGCCCGTAGAGGGTTAAGGTGAAAAAGAAAATATCTTCAGTTAAAAACTGGAAATAAGCTTTCTGAGAACCTGCTTTGTGTTCTGTTAATTCATTTCACAGCGTTATAGCTTTGCTCTCAAGAAGCCTTTCGCTAATACTGTAATTGTGGAATTTGCAAGGTGATATTAGGAAGCCCAGAGAAGGCTATGCTGAAAAAGGAAATATCTTCAGTTAAAAACTGGAAAGAAGCTTTCTGAGAAACGGCTTGGTGTTCTGTTAATTCATCTCAGAGAGTTACAGCTTTCCCCTCAAGTAGTCTTTCTCTAAGACTCTTTTTGTGGAATTTATAAAGTGATATTTGGAAGCCCATAGAGTGCTATGGTGAAAAAGGAAATATCTTCAGTTAAAAACTGGAAAGAAGCTTTCTGAGAAACTGCTTTGTGTTCTGTTAATTCATCCCACAGCGTTAAGCTTTCCCCTCAAGAAGCCTTTCGCTAAGACTGTTCTTGTGGAATTTGGAAAGTGATATTTGGAAACGTGTAGAGGGCTACGATGAAAAAGGAAATATCTTCAGTTAAAAACTGGAAAGAAGCTTTCTGAGAAACGGCTTTGTGTTCTTTTAATTCATCTCACAGAGTTAAAGTTTCCCCTTAAGTAGCCTTTCGCTAAGTATGTTTTTATGGAATTTTCAAAGTGATATTTGGAAGCCTATAGAGGGCTATGGTGAAAAAGGTAATATCTTCAGTTAAAAACTGGAAAGAAGATCTCTGAGAAACTGTTTTGTGTTCTGTTAATCATCTCAAAGACTTACAGCTTTCCCCTGGAGAAACCTTTCACTAAGACTGTTCTTGTGGAATTTGTAAAGTGATATTTGGAAGCCCATGGAGGGCTATGGTGAAAAAGGAAATATCTTCAGTTTAAAACTGGAAAAAAGCGTTCTGAGAAACTGCTTTGTGTTCTGTTAATTCATCTCATAGAGTTACAGCTTTCCTCTCAAGAAGCCTTTCTCTAAGAGAGTTCTTGTGGAATTCAAAAAGTGATATTTGGAAGCCCATAGAGAGCTGTGGTGAAAAAGGAAATATCCTAAGATAAAAACTGAAAAGAAGCCTTTTGAGAAACTGCTTTGTATTCTGTTAATTCATCTCCCAGAGTTACAGCTTTCCCCTCAAGAAGCCTTTCACTAAGACTGTTCTTGTGGAATTTTCAAAATGATATTTGGAAGCCCACATACTGCTAGGGTGAAAAAGGAAATCTCTTCAGTTAAAAACTGGAAAGAAGCTTTTTGAGAAACTTCATTGTGTTCTGTTTATTCATCTCACTGAGTTACAGCTCTCCCCTCAAGATGCCTCTCGGTAAGACTGTTCTTGTGGAATTTGCAAAGTGAAATTTGGAAGCCCCTAGAGGTCTATGGTAAAAAAGAAATATCTTCAGTTAAAAACTGGCAAGAAGCTTTCTGAGAAACTGCTTTGTGTTCTGTGAATTCATCTCACAGAGTTAAGATTTCCCCTCAAGAAGCCTTTCGCTAAGACTGTTCTTGTGGAATTTCCAAAGTGATATTTGGAAGCCCATAGAGGGCTATGTTGAAAAAGGAAATATCTTCTTTGAAGAACTGGAAAGAAGCTTTCTGAGAAACTGCGTTGTGTTCTGTTAATACATCTCACAAAGTTACAGCTTTCCCCTCAAGAAGCCTTTCGCTAATACTGTTCTTTTGGAATTTGCAAAGTGATATTTGGATACCCTTATAGGGCTATGGTGAAAAAGGAAATCTCTTCCGTTAAAAACTGGAAAGAAGCATTCTGAGAAACGGCTTTGTGTTCTGTTAATTCATCTCACAGAGTAACAGCTTTCCCCTGAAGAAGACTTTCGCTAAGACTGTTCTTGTTGAATTTGGAAAGTGATATTTGGAAGCCTATAGAGGGCTATGGTGTAAAAGGTAATATCTTAAGTTAAAAACTGGAAAGAAGCTTTTTGAGAAACTGTTTTGTGTACTGTTAATTCATCTCACAGAGTTATAGCTTTCCCCTCAGGAAGCCTTTCGCTAAGACTGTTGTTGTGAAATTTGCAAAGTGATATTTGGATGACCCTAGAGGGCTACGGTGAAAAAGGAAATATCTTCAGTTAAAAACTGCAAAGAAGCTTTCTGAGAAACTGCTTTGTGTTCTGTTAATCATCTCACAGAGTTACACCTTACCCCTCAAGAAACCTTTCGCTTAGACTCTTCTTGTGGAATTTGCAAACTGATATTTGGAATCCCTTAGAGGCTTATGGTGAAAAAGGGAATGTCCTCTGATAAAAACTGGAAAGAAGCTTTCTGAGAAACTTCTTTGTGTTCTTCCAGTTGATCTCACAGAATTACAGCTTTCCCCTCAAGAGGATGTTCACTAAGACTGTTCTTTTGGAATTTGCAAAGTGATATTTGGAAGCCCATGGAGGGTTATGGTGAAAAATAAAAAATGTTCAGATAAAAACCGGAAAGAATCTATCTGAGAAACTGTTTTGTGTTCTGTTAATTCATCTCACAGTGTTTCAGCTTTCCCCTCATGAAGCCTTTTGCAAAGTTTGTTCTTGTGGAATTTGCAAAGTGATATTTGGAAGACCCTAGGGGGATATGGTGAAAAAGTAAATGTCCTCAGATAAAAATCAGAAAGAAGCTTTCTGTGAAACTGCTTTGTGTTCTGTTAATTCATCTCACAGTGTTACAGCTTTCCCCTCAAGAAGCCGTTGACTAAGAGTGTTCTTGTGTAATATTCAAAGTGATATCTGGAAGACCATAGAGGGCGATGATGAAAAAGAAAATGTCTTCATTAAAAACTGGAAAGAAGTTTTCTGAAAAACTGCTTTATATTCTGGTAATTCATCTCACAGAGTAACAGATTTCCCCTCAAGAAGCCTTTCGCAAAGACTGTTCCTGCAGAATTTGCAAAGTGATATTTGGAAGCCCATAGAAGGCTATGGTTAGAAGGGAAATATCCTAAGATAAAAACTGAAAAGAAGGTTTCTTAGAAACTTCTTTGTGTTCTGTTAATTCATCTCACAGAGTTACAGCTTTCCCCTCAAGAAGGCCTACACTAAGACTGTTCTTGTGGAATTTCCAAAGTGATATTTGGTACCCCAGAGATGCCTATTGTGAAAAAGTAAATATCTTCAGTTAAAAACCTGAAAGAAGCTTTCTGAGAAACTGCTTTGTATTCTGTTCATCTCACAGAGTTACAGCATTTCCCTCAAGAAGTCTTTCACTAAGACTGTTGTTTTGGAATTTGCAAGGTGATATTTGTAAGCCCTTAGAGGGCTATGGTTAAAAAGGAAATATCTTCAGCTAAAAACTTGAAAGAAGTTTTCTGAGAAAGGGCTTTGTGTTCTCTTAATTCATCTCACAGAGTTACAGCTTTCCCCTCCAGAAGCCTTTCGCTAAAACTGTTCTTGTTTAATTTGCAAAGTGATATTCGGAATTCTATAGAGGGCTATTGTGAAAAAGGAATTATCTTCATTTAAAAACTGGATAGAAGTATTCTGAGAAAGTGCTTTGTGTTCTGTAATTCATCTCACAGAGTTACAGCTTTCCCCTCAAGACGCCCTTCGCTAAGACTTTTTTTTTTGGAATTTGCAAAGTGATATTTGGAACCCATAGAGGGCTATGGTGAAAAAGTGAATCTCTTCCGTTAGATAATGGAAAGAAGCTTTCTGAGAAATGGCTTTGTGTTCTGTTAATTCATCTCATAGAGTTAAAGCTTTCCCCTCCAGTAGCCTTTCGCTAAGTATGTTCTTGTGGAATTTTCAAAGTCACCAGACCAGCCCAGACTGCCTATAACTAGGCCACAAACCGGTTTTGACCAGCTCAAAACAGACCAGAAGGGCTAAAACCAGATCAGACCATCTCAAACAGGTTTTGACCAGCTCATAGCGGTTTTTACCGGCTCAAACCAGACCAGACCGGTTCAATCCAGTTTCGAACGGCTCAAACTGGTTTTGAACGGCTCGTATCGGTTTTGACAGGCTAAAACTGGTTTTGACCGGCTCAAACCACACCAGACCTGCTCAAACCGGTATTGACCACCTGAAACCGATTTTGACCATATCAGACCGGATCAAACCGGACCAGACGAGCCAAGACCAGGTAAAACCGTATCAAACCGGACCAGATCGGCCCAGACCGCCTAAAACCGGGCCAAACCTACTTTGACCGGCTCAAACCAGACCAGACCGGGCCAGACTGGCTGAAACTGGATCAAACCAGACCAGACCGGGCCAGACCGGCTAAAACTGGGCCACAAACCGGTTTGGACTGGCTCAAACCAGACCAGACCATTTCAAACCGGTTTTGACCAAACTGAGCCATTTTTGACAGGCTCAAACTGGACCAGACCGGCTCAAACCGGTTTTGACCAGATGACACCGGATCAAACCAGAGCAGAACGGCTCACACCGGATTAAACCAGACCAGACACTCCCAGACCGGATGAAACCGGACCAAACCGGACCAGACCGGCACAGACCGGTTAAAATCGGGCCAGATCGGCTCAAAACGGTTTTGACCGGCTCAAACCAGACCAGACCGGTTCAAACCGGTTTTGACTGGCTCAATCCGGTTTTGTCCGGCCCAAACCAGTTTTGACCGGCTCAAACCACTCCAGACCGGCTAAAACCGGTTTTCACCAGCTCAAACCGGTTTTGACCTGATTAGACCGGATCAAACCGGACCAGACCGGCTCAGACAGGCTCGAATTGGTTTTGACTGGCTTCAACTAGACAAAACCAGCTCAAACCAATTTTGAAAGGCTCAAACTGACCAGACCGGCTCAAATAAGACCAGATCGGCTCAAATCGGTTTTGACCTGCTCAAACCACACCAGACCGGCTGAAACCGGTTTTGACCGGCTAAAATCGGTTTTGACCAAATATGACCGGATAAACCGAATCAGACCGGCCCAGAATGGCTAAAATCAGATCAAACCAGACTAGACCAGCCCAGACCGCATTAAACTGGGCCATAAACCGGTTTTGACAGGTTCAATGCAGACCAGACAGGCTCATACCGGTTTTGACCGACCTGAGCCTGTTTTGACCGGCTCAAAGCGGTTTTGACCAGATCAAACCAGACTCGACTGGCCCAGACCAGCTGAAACCGGAAAAAAACGGACCAGACCACCCCAGACCGGCTGAAACCGGGCCACAAACCTGTTTTCACCAGCCTGAACCAATTTTGACCGGCTCAAACCAGTCCAGACTGGCTCAAACCGGACCAGACCGGCTCAAACCGGTTTTGACTGGATGACACCGGCTCAAACCGGAGCACACCGGCTCTCACCGGATCAAACTGTACCAGATAGACCCAGACCGGCTGAAACCGGATCAAACAGGAAGAGACTGGCCCGGAACGGCTAAAACTGGGCCAGACCGGCTCAAACCGGGCCAGAGCGGCTCAAACCAGACCAGAACGGTTCAAACCGGTTTTGACTGGCTCATTCCGTTTTTGACCGGCTCAATCCGGTTTTGACCGGCTCAAACCACTCCAGACCGGCTAAAACCGGTTTTCACCGGCTCAAACCGGTTTTGACCAGATTAGACCGGATCAAACCGGACCAGACCGGCTCAGAGAGGCTCGAATCGGTTTTGACCGTCTTAAACCAGACCAGACCGGCTCATACCAGACCAGACCGGCTCAAACCGGTTTTGACCTGCTCAAACCACACCCGACCGACTGAAACTGGTTTTGACCAGATGAGACCGGTTTTGACCGGATGAGAGCGGATCAAACCGAATCAGACCGGCCCAGACCAGCTAAAATCAGATCAAAACGGACCAGCCCGGCCCAGACCGCCTAAAACTGGGCCACAAACCGGTTTTGACCGGTTCAAACCAGACCACACTGGCCCAAACCGGTTTTGACCGACCTGAGCCGGTTTTGATCGGCTCAAACCAGACCAGACCGGCTCAAAGCGGTTTTGACCGGCTCAAAGCGGTTTGGACTGGATCAAACCAGACTCGACCGGCCCAGACCAGCTGAAACCGGATGAAACCGGTCCAGACCGGCGCAGAGCAGCTAAAACCGGGCCACAAACCGGTTTTGACTGGCTCAAACCAGAGCAGACCGGGTCAAACTGGACCATACCGGCTCAAACCGGTTTTGACCGGAAGACACCGGATCAAAGAGGACCAGACCAGCTCACACCGAATCAAACCGGACCAGACAGGCCCAGACCGGCTGAAACCGGATCAAACCGGACCAGACCGGTCCACACCGGATAAAACCGGGCCAGACCGGCTCAAACCGGTTTTGATCAGCTCAAATCAGACCAGACCGGTTCAAACCGGTTTTGATGGGCTCAATTCAGTTTTGACCGGCTCCAACCGGTTATGTCCGGCTCAAACCACTCCAGACCGGCTAAAACTGGTTTTCACCAGGTCAAAACAGTTTTGACCTGATTAGACCGGATCAAATCGGGCCAGACCGGCTCAGACAGGCTCGAATCGGTTTTGACTGGCTTCAACCAGACCAAACCGGCTCAAACCGGTTTTGACCGGCTCGAACCGGTTTTGACCTGCTCAAACCAGGCCAAACTGGCTCAAACCAGACCAGACCGTCTCAAACCGGTTTTCACTGGCTCAAACCAGACCAGACCGGCTCAAACCGGATCAAACCAGACCAGACTGGCCCAGACCGTCTAAAACCGTGCCAAACTGGCTCAATCCTATTTTGACCAGCTCAAAACAGACCTGACCGTCTCAAACCCGACCTGACAGGCTCAAACCGCTTTTGACCTGACCAAACCACACCAGACCGGCAGAAATCGGTTTTGACATGCTAAAACCGGTTTTGACCGGATGAGTCCGGATCAAACCAAATCAGACCGGCCCATACCGGCGAAAATCGGATCACACTGGACCAGACCGGCCCAGACCGCCTAAAACTGGGCCACAAACAGGTTTTGACCGGTTCTAACCAGACCAGACCAGCTCAAACCGGTTTTGACTGACCTAAGCCGGTTTTGAGCAACTCAAACCCGACCAGACCGTTTGAAACCAGACCAGACCGGCTCAAACCAGTTTTGACTGGCTCAAACCAGACCGGACCGGTTCAATCCGGTTTTGACTGGCTCAAACCGGTTTTGAATGGCTCGAAGAGATTTTGACCTGATCAAACCGGTTTTGAACGGATCAAACCACACCAGACCGGCTCAAACCGGTTTTTGACTGGCTGAAACCGATTTTGACCATATGAGACTGGATCAAACCGGACAAGACGGGCCTAGACCGGCTAAAACCAGATCAAACCGGACCAGAAAGGCCCAGACCGCCTAAAACCGGGCCAAAGCGGCTCAAACCTATTTTGACCTTCTCAAACCAGACCAGAAGGGCTCAAACCGGTTTTGACTGGCTCAAACCAGACCAGACCGGCTCAAACCGGATCAAACCAGACCAGACCGGCCCAGACCGCCTAACACCGGGCCAAACTGGCTCAAACTTATTTTGACCAGCTCAAACCAGACCAGACCGACTTGAACCTGTTTTGACCAGCTCAAACCAGACCTGACCGGCTCAAACCAGTTTTGATCGGATTAGACCGGATCAAACCATACCAGACCTTCTCAAACCGGATCATACCGGACCAGACCGGCACAAACCAGCTCAAAATGGCTCAAACCGAACCAGACCAGCCCAGACAGGCTAAAACCGGGCCAATCCGGCTCAATCAGATTTTGACTGCCTCAAACCAGACCAGACCGGCTCAAACCAGACCACACTGCCTCAAACCGGTTTTGACTGGCTGAAACTAGAAGAGACTGGCTCAAACCGGTTTTGACTGGATGAGACAGGATAAAACCAGACCAGACCGGCTCAAACCGGATGAAACTGCAGCAGACCGGCCCAGAACAGCTGAAGCGCGAGCAAACCGGACCACACGGGGCCAGATCGGCTAAAAGTGGGCCACAAACCGGTTTTGAGTGGCTCAAACCAGACCAGACCGGCTCAAACCGGTTTTGACCAGCCTGAGCTGGTTTTGACCAGCTCATACCAGACCAGACCGGTTCAAACCGGACCAGACCGGCTCAAACTGGTTTTGAACGGATGACACCGGATCAAACAGGACCAGACCGGCTCACATGGCATCAAACCAGACCAGACAGGCCCAGAAAGGCTGAAACCAGATCAAACCAGACCAGACCGGCCCAGACCGGCTAAAACTGGGCCAGACCGGCTCAAAATGGTTTTGACCAGCTCAAACCAGACCAGACCGGTTCAAAAACCGGTTTTGACTGGCTCAATCTGGTTTTGACCAGCTCAAACCGGTTTTGACTGGCTCAAACCACTCCAGACCAGCTAAAACCGGTTTTCACTGGCTCAAACCGGTATTGACCTGATTAAACCGGATCAAACCGGACCAGACAGGCTCAGACAGGCTCGAATCGGTTTAGACTGGCTTCAACCAGACAAAACTGGCTCAAACCGGTTTTGACCGGCTCAAACCGCTTTTGACCGGCTCAAACCAGACCAGACCGGTTCGATCCGATTTTGACCATCTCAAACCGATTTTGAACGCCTCGAACCGGTTTTGACCGCCACAAACCGGTTTTGACCGGCTCAAATCACACGAGACCGGCTCAAACTGATTTTGACCGGCTGAAACCGATTTTGACCGGATGAGACCGGATCAAACCGGACCAAACGGGCCCAGACCGGCTAAAACAGGATCATTCCGGACCAGACCGGCCCTGACCGCCTAAAACCAGGCCAAACCCGCTCAAACCTATTTTGACCGCCTCAAACCAGACCAGACCGTCTCAAACCGGTTTTGACCAGCTCAAACCAGACCAGACCGGTTCAAACCGGTTTTGACTGGCTCAATCCAGTTTGATCGGCTCAAACCGGTTTTGACCGGCTCAAACCACACCAGACTGGCTAAAACCGGTTTTCACCGGCTCAAACCGGGTTTGGCCTGATTAGACCGGATCAAACCCGACCAGACCGGCTCAGACAGGCTCGAATCGGTTTTGACTGGCTTCAACCAGGACCAAACCGGCTTAAACCAGTTTTGACCAGCCTGAGCCAGGTTTGGCCGGTTCAAACCAGACCAGACCGCCTCAAACCGGACCACACCAGCTCAAACCGGTTTTGACCTGCTCAAACCACACCAGACCGGCTGAAACCACTTTTGACCGGCTAAAACCGGGTTTGACCAGATGAGAGCAGATCAAACCCAATCAGACCAGCCCAGAACGGCTAAAATCGGATCAAACCACACCAGACTGGCCCACGCCGCCGAAAACTGGGCCACAAACCCTTTTTGACCCGTTCAAACCAGACCAGACCGGCTCAAACCGGTTTTGACAGACCTGAGCATGTTTTGACCGGCTCAAACCAGACCACACTGGCTTAAACCAGACCAGACCAGCTCAAACCGTTTTTGACCAGCTCAAAGCGGTTTTGACCGGATCAAACCAGACTCGACCAGCCCACACCAGCTGAAATCGCATCAAACTGGACCAGACCGGCCCAGACAGGAAAAAACCGGTTCACAAACCGGTTTTGACCGGGTCAAACCAGACCAGAACGTCTCAAACCGGTTTTTACCGGTTCAAACCAGACCAGACCGGCTCAAACCAGACCAGACGGGCTCAAAACGTTTTTGACCGGCTCAAACCGGTTTCGACCGGCTCAAAGCAGACCAGACAGGTTCAATCCGGTTTTGACCAGCTCAAACCGGTTTTGACCGGCCTGAACCGGTTTTGACTGGCTCAAACCAGACCAGACCGGCTCAAACCGGACCAGACCGGCTCAAACCGGTTTTGACCAGATGACACCGGATCAAACCGGACCAGACCGGTTCACACCGGATCAAACCAGACCAGACACTCCCAGACCGGATGAAACCGGACCAAACCAGACCAGACCGGCACAGACCGGCTAAAACCGGGCCAGACCGGCTCAAACCGGTTTTTACCGGCTCAAACCAGACCAGACCGGTTCAAACCGGTTTTGACTGGCTCAATCCGGTTTTGACCAGCTCAAACCGGTTTTGACCGGCTCAAACCACACCAGACTGGCTAAAACCGGTTTTCACCGGCTCAAACCGGGTTTGACCTGATTAGACCGGATCAAACCGGACCAGACCGGCTCAGACAGGCTTGAATCGGTTTTGACTGGCTTCAACCAGACAAAACCTGCTCAAACCAATTTTGACAGGCTCAAACCAGAACAGACCGGCTCAAACAAGACCAGATCGGCTCAAATCGGTTTTGACCTGCTCAAACCACACCAGACAGGCTGAAACTGGTTTTGACCGGCTAAAACCGGTTTTGACTGGATGAGACCAGATAAACCGAATCAGACCGGCCCAGAACGGCTAAAATCAGATCAAACCAGACCAGACCGGCCCAGACCGCCTAAAACTGGGCCACAAACCGGTTTTGACAGTTTCAAAGCAGACCAGACTGCCTCATACCGGTTTTGACCGACCTGAGCCGGTTTTGACCGGCTCAAACCAGACCAGACCGGCTCAAACCGGTTTTGACTGGCTCAAAGCGGTTTTGACTGGATCAAACCAGACTCGACTGGCCCAGACCAGTTGAAACCGGAAAAAAAACGGACCAGACCGGCCCAGACCGGCTGAAACCGGGCCACAAAACGGTTTTCTCCGGCCTGAGCCATTTTTGACCGGCTCAAACCAGACCAGACTGGCTCAAACCGGATCAGACCGGCTAAAACCGGTTTTGACCAGATGACACCGGCTCAAACCGGAGCACACTGGCTCACACCGGATCAAACCAGACCAGACAGGCCCAGACCGGCTGAAACTGGATCAAACCGGAAGAGACCGGCCCAGACCACCTAAAACCGGGACAGACTGGCTCAAACCGGGCCAGACGGGCTCAAATCAGACCAGAACTCTTCAAACCGGTTTTGACTGGCTCAATCCGGTTTTGACCAGCTCAAAACGGTTTTGACCGGCTCAAACCACTCCAGACCGGTGAAAACCGATTTTCACCAGCTCAAACCGGTTTTGACCTGATTAGACCAGATCAAACCAAACCAGACCGGCTCAGAGAGGCTCGAATCGGTTTTGACCGTCTTAAACCAGAACAGACTGGCTCAAACCAGACCAGACCGGCTCAAACCGGTTTGACCTTATCAAACCACACCCGACCAGTTGAAACTGGTTTTGACTGGATGAGACCGGTTTTGACCGGATGAGACCGGTTTTGACCGCATGGGACCGGATCAAACCGAATCAGACCGGCCCAGACTGGCTAAAATCGGACCAAACTGGAACTGCCCAGCCCAGACCGCCTAAAACTGGGCCACAAACCGGTTTTGACCGGTTCAAAGCAGACCAGACTGGCTCAAAACGGTTTTGACCGACCTCAGCCGGTTTTGACGGGCTCAAACCAGACCAGACCGGCTCAAACCAGACCAGACCGGCTCAAACCGGTTTTGACCGGCTCAAAGCCGTTTGGACTGGATCAAATCAGACTCGACCGGCCCAGACCAGCTGAAACCGCATGAAACCGGACCAGACCGGCCCAGAGTGGCTAAAACCGGGCCACAAACTTGTTTTGACCGGCTCAAACCAGACCAGACTGGCTCAAACCGGACCAGACTGGCTCAAACCGGTTTTGACCGGATGACACTGGATCAAACAGG